>NC_137815.1:3581453-3873953 GCF_963921795.1 Nannobrachium achirus
GAGAGTGGCGACACTTTCGTCGACTCCCATAGTAAACGTGGAAAGCCTATTTACTCTATTGTGGGAAGCTAACTTAGCCTAGCTTACGCATGCGCACACATGCACGCATGGAGCCTGTTTCATTCCTAGCAAGCCTCTGCCCCGTCCGTGCCATTCATTTTCACTCGCTGGTAAGTAGACTAAATCACGTCTTTTTCACCCTTTTAATAATGTTGTCGACCTTAGAGAGGCCTGTGAATGCGTTAAAATGGTGAAAAAGACATGATTTGGTCTACTTACCAGCGAATTAATGACTGGGCTAGAATGGGGCGGACGGGGCAGAGGCTCGCTAGGACTCCATGCGAAGCCACTTCCGGTCTGCGGCGAGTTCAAAGCGTGTCGTCACTCTCCTTACACTGCTCTGGGAGTACTTACATTGACGTCATGTTTGTCTCTTCCTGCAGGAGCACAGAGCAGCTCCAGGATTGGCTGAACGCAGACCCTGTGGAGCACCTGGCCACGCCCCTCTTCATGCCCTCCTCCACCCTGCTGGCCACGCCCACCTGGACGCTGCCCACGCACCACAGTGCCACCAACAGGCCTCCATGGGTAAGACACCCCTAGGGGGTCCTCAGAGTTACCATAGGGGGTCCTCCAAATCTTTGTGTGATACTTTTTTCTCCTTTTTTATATCAACCATGTACGTGAACACTAGTGTCCTTATTCTGAGCACTTTAGCCAAAAATAGCAGATCTACAAGCTCACAACGCCTCGCGCTGTTGTGAGCTTGTAGATCGGCTATTGTTGGCAAAGAGGTTTGGTGTAGAGGGGAAAAAGAGCAGACTAAGTACAGAGTGAAAGGTCAAGTTTATTAAGTATTGATGGTTCAAGTGGTTAAATATCTGAAAACACAAATTTACATGAATCCAAAATACACTGAATTGTGCTGTCAAACAATGAAACTATATGGAATCTATGAAAAGGTAGTGGGGGTCCCTGCTTCATCTCTCTCTCAACTAACGGGTCCTTGGCCTGAAAACGTTGAAGACCCCTGGTATCTTCTGATTGGTGCAAAGACAGCCCATGTCCTCTGATAGGTGCAAAGACAGCCTCTGTCCTCTGATTGGTGCAAAGACATCCCCTGTCCTAAAAACTACCAATAAAACTAATTTGAATTGAATTGAAGTCTCGGAAAAGAGGCGCTGTGATTGGCCAGTTGTCACTTTGAGTGGCAGCGTGCCTTCCGCCAATAATTTGTACAGTTTGCTCCAAAGAACTGCAGCGGCGGATTAGGTATCTATCTATGATCACAAGTATCTTTGCTGTCTTCCAACCAAACGATGCAGTGGTCAGTTTGGCACCCAAAACAAGCTGAAGTAACAAAAACATGAGAACAAATGACCAAGGTACTGTATGTCTGCATTGGTCATCATAAATAACTATACTCTACTGCCCTACAAAGGCAGAGTGCAGTAAATACGTTTTCGGACACACCGACTTATTTGTGTTGCCAAAATGTCAAGCCTTCATGATATTGGGGGGATGAACAATTGAACAATTAGCTCAAGAATCACTTATATGCCTATATCCCCTTTGGCTGACCAGTTGTAACACCTTTAAACACATTTTTTTGTTAACTTCTTGTACGTATTTACTGCACTCTGCCTTTGTAGGGCAGTGTAGGTCAAGTACTAGGGGAGGTCTGAAGTCTTCAAATTATTATTTGACATTTGAGGCCCCTTAGGCCGGATTTAGACTGCAGTCAACATAATAGACCATAGTAAACACACGTTACAATATTGTTTTTCTCTCTTCTTTTCTTTACTCTTGTGTTTTGCTCTTCTCTCTGGTTTTAACTGTTTAGCTCGCGTGTTTTCTCTCTTCTCTTTTGTTTTTCTCATGTGCTCAGTGCGCTGTAATCAAATAGTAAATACTCGACCTCTGTAATGATGTAATTTACAGCCGTGCTCGGGTCGCGCAGCAAGTGACGCTTGGCCAGTTTGATGTGACTTGCATGTGACTTGCATATATCACTATGGGGTGGATGTAGTTACTGCTTTCAGACTGAGTCAGATGTCCTCAGATCCGATATGGGAT
Organism: Nannobrachium achirus; assembly: GCF_963921795.1. Lineage (NCBI taxonomy): Eukaryota > Metazoa > Chordata > Actinopteri > Myctophiformes > Myctophidae > Nannobrachium > Nannobrachium achirus. Next base: position 3,583,530 of record NC_137815.1, read on the forward strand.
CGGATTTAAAACCACCTGGATGTGGTTTTTCAAAATCGGATTTCATGTGACATGCATGTGACCTGTCTGGATTTAGACTATTTAAAAACAATCGGATTCCACTTTTGATGTGACTCAGATCTGATTCAGTCTAGATTTTAGTGGCAGTGTAAAGCCGGCCTTATACTTACATCAACTTCATGTGTTCTAGGAGACGAAGCCCGAAGAGACGTCCAGAAAGACGCCTCCATCTCTGTCCTCCAGAGGGACAGCGGTGTCTCTGTCCTCCAGAGGGACAGCCCTGTCTCTCTCCTCCAGAGGGACAGCCCTGTCTCTGTCCTCCAGAGGGACAGCGGTGTCTCTGTCCTCCAGAGGGACAGCGGTGTCTCTGTCCAGACGTCTTCAGGACCTCCAGCGTCAGATAGCAGCCGGTCAGGAGGAGGAACTGTCCTTCAGACTGAAGCTGGACAACCTGATGAGCATCGTGGACGACTGAGTCCAGCCACCCACGGCTCTCAATGCTCTTTGACTCTCAAAGAAACTCCCTTGAATATATTCCAGTAATTGATAGTTAAAAGGTCATTGTTGGGGGTGACTTATTGCATTAAAACTGGACTGTAGTGTTGTCAGGTTGGCTCCAGTACCGTGTTGTTGGAGAAGTGCTTTTAATGTTTTACGAGCAGTTTTAGTTTAGCAGTTTTTCTTTTGTATTTAAAAATGTTTAATAAAATGACCGTCGCTTACAGTGTGTTTATAGTGATGCCCATTTTGGGTCAAAATGTAAAAACTACAGCTCAGTAGAACGAGTGAATTTCTGGTTTTCTTGTTTTTCTTTTTGTTTTGCTGTTTTGTTTTTTAAGCTATATTTTTGTCAAACAATTAATAAAATGTGACATTTACATGATGCTCTGTGTCCTTCTCCTACAAAATAAGTTCACTTAAGTTGCTATAAGCTGTTTTCTGCTGACATAAACAGGAAATTGCTTATTTTTATTTTTTATTTTATTATATTCAGACGGCTAAATGTGCTTCCTAAAGAAAAGTTGTCTCTGTGACACTTCCTGGGGCCACAATCTGCCTCCAAAACTATTATTTTTATCTGTGAGAAGTTCTGTCATTGGTCTGCTTATTTGGCAGCCTGCCAAATAAACAGACCAATCAGGACCACCTCTTCTTGTTTGGATTGGTTGACCTGTCTGTCAATCCTTTTAGCCCCGGTCAGCTGGTTCATGCACCAATGAGCTGCTAGTGACAGAGCTTCTTACAGATAAAATGTTTTGGAGGCAGACTGCGGCTCCTAGAAGCACCACAGAGATTAGATTTTTTTAGGGAGCGTTTTTAGCCGCCTGAATATAATAAGATTTAAATTTAAATAAGCAATTGCATGTTTCCTGTTTATGTCAGCAGAAAACTGCTTATAGCAACTTTAACAAATTAAATAATGTGTGTTAAAATAAGAGTTAAAAAACTGGTTATTGTGATAGTAATCGTATTTGCTATAGAGCAGGTCTTCAACAAGGGTCCGGGACATTAGTGGGTCTTGTTAGTTAGATTTTATTTCATTTTATTTCTTTAATCAACCACTTGAACCCTAGTATCCCTATTCTGAGGGGAACATTAGCCGATCTACAGGTTCACAGCGTCTTGCACTGCGTGGCGTTGTGAGCTTGTAGATCTGCTAACTTTGACAAAGAGGAAAAAAGCAGACCAAGTAGGCCTACAGGGTCAAACTTGAAAATACAAGTCTATGAAGGCATCTATGATTTATTTTTTTATAAATGTTAGGTTGGCTAATTTGATTGTTTTCCTGCAGGAGACAAGGTATTATTAGTTATCCATGTGATAATGCTTAATTAGTAATAGAGTAGTGATCAAGGCACTGTTATGGAAGCCATGGTCTAATGACATAAATCATTACCACCTTTTACTGCTCTACCATGACCAAGGCATTGAGCAGTGGACTTAGAACGCCTTTAAAACACATTTTTTATGACTTGAATACTTGGAAGTTAATGATTAACTAAGGATAAGAATCAAACTTTAATACTTCGACTCGTGTTTGTGCTGGTTAGTCGTATAGGCGTCAGTAATGTTTGAGGATTCGTATGAATTTGCTGTTCAAGTCTAAAGTCTAAAGCAGTGAAAGGTAAGATATTATCTTAACGTTTTTTTGTAACTTAATCATGTAGAAATGTGCCTGCTGAATCACCATAGGTTTCAGTGTTTGTGAGCAGGAAACAGCGGGTCGGTACTCACTGTTGGTTACTTGTGACAAAGTACAAAGAAGTAATCTCCACGCTCATGAAGAAGACTGCAGCTCGCAAATCAAACTATTTATTTACAGATAAATGTTATGTAAATTAAGTGTGGTAATTTGGATATTTGTTCTTCTATACAGGAGACATGGCAGGGTCCAGAGGTCATGGTAGGTCACAATACTTTTATTACCCGATAGATCAGTGTTTCTCAACCTGTGGGTCGGGACCTATATAAAACACTATACTATTTAAAACATTGTCACAATATCTCTCTGTGGAACCGTGTCAAAGCAAATGTAATGCCTCAACTACTACAATCCCAAGTGCTTGTCAGGGTGGGGAGACCCCGTTTCAAATATTTTGATTATTTTGGGGGGTCCTGGCCTGTAAAGGTTGAGAACAACTGTGATAGATGAACCATCATCAACTGATATGGAAAGGAGGGAGATACATTATGTGGTTCACATTTAAAGCAACGATACATAAACATTATCATTCACTGACAGACAAGGCAGCCCTGTGCTTAACTCTCTTACTGCCACAGAATTTAACAAAAAGCTCCATCCACTGCCAGAATTGTCGCTCATCTTTGAAGGCCTACTGGAGAAATTTGGTTTCGACTATAAAGACAACAATTATATGGCAACGTAGAATAGAATGTCTACTTTGCAACAGAAAAAGATTTCGAGCTTTTATCTTGTTCTGTTCATTAGCTAGAAGCTGCAGAATGTGGCCTAAAAACAGCTCTTTGAGAACATAAAGCTGAGAAAAATGCATTTTTGTGAAGAATACATTTTCAGGCAGAAATCTCTCTTTAGCCTTTTATTGTTGGCTTCAGTAACATCACACCTATGATCAGTGGTTGTTTACAAACAAATTCAAAAAAATAAAAACAAGAAAAAGTGTCTTTTTACACACTTTTAGTGTGTAAGAGAAGTAAGAGCAGTAGTAAGAGCAGTGCAGAACATTGACACAGTGACATGAGCTTCAGCCTGAATCCTGCTTCAGCTTTCAGGGTTCTCTTTATCTCACTGTGACACTACATGTCTACAGAGTGTATATGTGTGTGTGCGTGCGTGCGTGCGTGCGTGCGTGCGTGCGTGTGTGTCATTCAGCCTGCACAGGGCCTGGGGCTCCATTCTGTTTCACTCCAGCCAGGCTCCTCCGGAAGGGCTCCACCGGGTCTGCTGAACTCGTACACGAGCCCATGGTCGATCTGTAAATTATACAAATACATAATTACTATAAAATACATGAAAAATAGTACACCTTCAAGCTCACAACACGTCACAGCAGAATGCGTGACGCCCTCTCTCTCACACACACACACACACACACACACACACACACACACACATCCTTGTGTGACTCGTACACGAGCCCATGGTCGATCTGTAAATTATACAAATACATAATTACTATAAAATACATGAAAAATAGTACACCTTCAAGCTCACAACGCGTCACAGCAGAATGCGTGGAGGTTGGGGGCCTACTATTTTCATCAAAAGGCCGTTTTAGAAATGTCAACCCCTGCCTCTCTAACATTCTATGCACTTCCTGCTTACCACACAAATATATATATATATATATATATATATATAGTAATTATGTAAAAACAGCATTCATGGTCTGGAGAGGGCACTTTTTACAGATGGATAAAAGGGCAGGGGCTCAAGCCCCCTTTGATGTCTATGTGAGCATGTGCATGGTGCTAAGTCTGATTTACAGAAAAAAGTTTGTTTTTTCTTTACCTATCCTTGTCCTTGGACGACCACGATGTGGAAATGAAGAAGTAGGCTCATCATCATCGTCGACTCATCATCTAAAATCATAGCCAGGAAAATATCAAATAGTTTATATCTAAACAAATCAATTTACAATTTTGACATTTAGCAAATGACTTACAATAAGTTCATATATAACATAAAATGCAGTTATAGTAAATAGTTACCATGCATTTACTGTCACAGTGAAATTCCCTTTATACCCTGTATACCTATATAAAATGTCACAATGCAACATAGCTCTGTTTACACAAAGCTGTACTCCCTCCAACTATGTTCCCCATTTTCAACAGTTTTTATTTGTAACACTTGCTTTGGCAATGTAAACGTATGTTTTCTCATGCCAATAAAGCTCCTTTGAATTGAACTGAAAAGCTACATCATCAGCTACTGATGATGATGATGATGATGACGATAAAAAGAAACCTCTCCCTCTCTCTCACACACACACGCATCGTACGCACGCACACACAAACTAAGCCAATAAATCCTAAATTCCCATCAAATAATCTTAGTAGGCTGTGCAGTGCACGTACACTACACGCGGTACGTGCACGCGCGTGATAGGAACTCCACGTGTGTCCTGAGTAGCGACAAAAACAAACAAAGCACGTGGATCCTAACTGCTTGGATCAAGTTACTGATCCGGTCCGGATACGGAAACATTTCTTGCATGTATGTGTACGTGTAAATAGCCGGATGCAGTAGGCGGGCTCTAGACCGGATCCCAATGTCGGAGTGGCAACACGTCGCAATGGAAAACCGTTACCCACTGACCATCCCCCCATCCCAGGCTTCCAGTTCCACACGGATGCTCTGTTATCACACAGTATACAACTATATACAGTATACAACTATACAATACATACATGCACTGGATTGGAAGTCTTACTTTGGACAGTAGAATCGTGGCCTCTGTTCTCCGAGGGGTCTCTACGCGGAAGCCATTCTTCATTGGCCAAATCGCCCAGTTTGTCCGTCTTTTCGCGGCGGTACATGGGTCTCTGCTGCTGCGGCGATGTGAGCCCCCGGGCGGGGGGATCCATCCTACACGGGGGTCGAGCTCCGTCGGGATCGGTTTCCACAATATCACGAGGCTCTTGATCCATTTTTGGACCCCGGTTCTTCGCGACTGGCACCATCTTAGTCTGGGATCGCTTCCAATTTCGGGCTTTTGATCCGGTCGGGAGCGGATGACGTCCTACGTTCTTCAATCTTTTTATCTTCAATAACAATGGCTACAGTGATCTTTTTCTCTTCTTCATCATCATTATCATCATCATCATCGTCATCATCACGACCACCACCACCATGGGCGCTGGTCCTGGGTCACCAACACGGGTAGGTTGTGTAATCCTAATTCTAACAAAGTTTATTTCTATCGGTCAGGGGGGGTTGGGTCGCACTTCGGCGGAATGATACCAGCAAGTTGAGGCTGAGTTGGCCTAATACATCTCAATATTCTAGTACTGCTAAATACTACTACCTACTACAATTACTATACTACTAATACTATAAAACAACTGATTTCCGACAAAATGATCGCTTTTACCAACGTTTCTCTCTCTCTTTCTCTACTAACAGCCCGATGCATAAAACAATATAGTCCCTCAATGCTGCTAGCAGCTAGCAGTGGCGTCAGTTCAGAACAAGCTAAGGTATGGCAACATGACTGGTGTCTGGTGAAGACACCAGTCATGTTGCCATACCTTAGCAACAGGCACGATGAAAAGTACATTTTTATTATTTCCCCCTGTCAAGGTATGGCAGCTGCATACCCCTGCCATACCCAATTGACGCCCCTGGCAGCTAGTCGCTCTGGGCAGGCGGAGCCAGGACAGTCTGTTTACTTTTTTTTTTATGAAAGGTTTCCGGCTGTCCTCAAAATGACACAGACGACCAATTATGCATTCAAAAGTTGCGCAAGGACGACTTTTATCATAATCCATAAAAAACATCAAACGAACGAACGGGCGTATTGGCACAGAGGTCTCTTGGGGATTGGGGCGAACAGGAACGTTCAAAGCAGTATAAGAGTTAAATGTATTCACAAATCTTATAGGTTTCACTGACAGTAAAGAAGAAGAAAATAGTGAAACTATATATGGGTGGGTGACGTGACGTAACGTTTTCGCTGTCCTCGGTGTCAAACATGTATAAATAAAAAATATATTTGTCAAAAACCTTCTGAATATTGTGCAGGACATTAAGCTTTATGTGAACTTACTCAAGATTAAAACATTTCATTCCTCATTTCTTCAGAATTTTCAACCAAACATGGCAAAACTCATATGGTGTGACTGTCCTGACCTTGTTTCTCAAAGTGGGAACTTGAATAAAACTAAGAAAAATAATTGCTAAAAATCATTTGAAAATGAATTTAGGCTAAAAAAATGTCTAGTTGTGAGCCTATATCTTTTCAAAGTCAAAGCATAATGTTTTCAGTCATTTCTGATCAAAAACATTTTGTCCCCCAAACCAAAATCATTTGGTGTGACACTAGTTTGGACAAATTAAACAGGCAATTATTTGGACACCTATTGGCTAGAGAGGTCCTTCTTCTGTAAGGCTATTCAGCACTCCCAGCACAACTGCAAGACAGGTGTCTGAGGTGAGTTATGATTTTAACATTTTCATGAAATGCCATCTTGTTGAAACTTTGACAAACTCACCACTTTGGATGTCTGTTGGTGTGACACCTTTTCATTAAAAAAAGCTTAAGTTATTTGAAGTTTTGGTCATATTTCCATGTAGATCTAGGTTGCTTTGTTATAGCTAGCATGCTGTTAGCATGCTAATGTGTACATAGTAGCCTCAAGGTAAACCTAAATGCAGAAAACGTAATATGGTGTGACACTTAATCATAATGGTGTGACATGTCTGCTTGTCACGCCATATGACTTGATTGTCACACCATATGATTTATACTGTATTTAACTACAGATATAACAATAAATAACAAAGTTCCATGTTTCTTTTGTACATTTAAACATTTGTTTTAAACATTTTTACATAAAATGTAATTTAGCTTCATTCAGTGATACTTCAAATTCATCAGACAGAGCAGAAACCCCTTCACAGAAACCTTAACATATTGTTTCAATCTAAACAATATTTTCTCTTTGTCTTAAATTATACATTCCATTTTCTTTTGTCAGCTGGAAAATGACAAGTGCTGAGAGAACGAGAAAGTACAGGGAGAAACTAAACAATGACCCAGCAAGGAGAGAGGAGCCAAAGGGGCGAGACTGCATTTTCTACGAAGAGCAGGAGGTTGTCTGTGGCATAGCAGAACCGCAACAAGGCAGCCGGTTTGCTACCCTCACCAAATACGACTGGCTGATGTACAATACAGTCTAAATGTATAATCTAATCTGATCTAATACTTTTGTACTTTCACACACTGGACTGGACAGTGGACAGTGTTAAGGTAGGACCCGAGACAAAACTAGTGAAAATAGCTGATCTACAAGCTCTCAACACGTTGTGCTGCGAGAGCTTGTAGATCAGCTATTTTCGGAGTTGCGCAACCCAGCACTCTTTAGCTAGTGGAGATGTGGTGTAATGTAATGATTCCTAATTACATTTGTTCAACACAAAATGCTGTGTTCAAGTTCAGGAGACTTCGGAAAAAAGCAATTTACCTGAATGCTGAGTTCTGTTTCCACTAATTGGTGTTAATAAAATGTTGCCTTGGCTCCAAGTGTGGCTATGCGCCTTATTGTCTCTTTAGGATCCTTCTGCCGTGGGCCGGCAGAAGACTTAGGTGTGCGTAGCATTCCTGTGCACATCCTCATCATCCATCTACTACTACAATTCTTTCTTATCCCATGTTAAAGCCCTACAATAATATCCTGTTCAGAAATATTAAGGCCATGTTATCCTGGGTAATTGTTTAATCAATCAGTAAAGTTCAGTACTCACTAATAGGTAGGTTAAAACACAGTTTGCTTTGACACATGAAGATATGATCATACGGTGTGACACTAAATCATTTGGTGTGACATTCCAAATAGTGAAAAATCATACCTTTATTAATGATTAAACCAAAAAAATGTTTATGGATTACATAGAGAATATTATCAGGAAGAGTCACAAATATTTGTGTAATTTTAGAGAAAGTTTTGACAGAATACATTTAAAATATGTTGTAAGATCATGAACATGGGCCTCACACAGAGTGTCGATTATGAAAAAAATATACAGATATAATTAATTTTCAAAAAACTATAGTGGATCACTGGTTAGTTATGATAAAGGACTTTGATAAAGTGAGTAACTTAAGAAAGATGTACTCCATTTTCATTTTATGAACAATTATTTTCATGTCACACCATATGACGATTTTAGGCACAAGTACAACAAACTGCTGAATAAAGTCTGATTCCAATAAAATATCTAAAAACAAAATGTATTTCCATAAGGTTGAGAGTGAGTAGAACAAAAGTAAATAACTTTTATGCCTGCAATTTAAAGTTTTTTTAAAAACACATTTTTTGGGGCGTCACGTCACTGACCCATATATTCGTACAATTATGTCTGTCTTTTCCCACAAGAAGTCATCTAAGTTGAATTTGACGTAATCCTCCTTATTTCATATACAGTATGAGTGAGACTTAATGCTGAGTATTAATACTTTGTGTAGTGTCTGAAACAAAACTAGAAACGTATAGAGTTCTCAACGGGCCTGAAAATTTAGGCCTGGCCCTAACTGGGTCGGCCCGAGGCCCTACCCGACTAATTAACATACATTTTAGGCCCTACCCTACCCTAAATGTCGGGTTCGGGTATGGTCGGGTTCTCATTACTCTATCACAGAGTAAAAGTAATAAAATAATAAAAAAAAACATATTTTCTTTTTTCATTAAGCCCGAGGCCCTACCCGGCCCGACTTGCTAGCATACATTTTAGGCCCTACCCTACCCTCAATTTCGGGTCGGGTTTGGGTATGGTCGGGTTCTGGCAGAATTTGAGAATTCTAGAAACGTACAACTAAACTACTAAAAAGAGTCACTTCCTCTAGAGCAGGATTTCTCAAAGTGGGTGCTATGGCACCCTAGGGTGCCATAGCACAAGTCCAGGGGTGTCTCAGAATACTTTGATAATATTTGTAATTTATCATTGTTACTTCTGTCAGAAGCAAGCATGAAGTTGAATCATGTGCGTGATGTTCTTTATTTGTATCATTGCAATGTCCTTTCTGGACAAACAGGATATAGTTTGGTACACTAAAAACAAGAGTTGAAACAAAGTCAACTGGGAAAGCAAATAGTTAACAACAGGTGGGTTTTCAGGGGGCATCTTTGATACGTTTGGGGAGTACATGTAAGTAAATGCAGTACAAGGGCAAAGTGTGTGTGTGCATGCGTGTGTGCGTGCGTGCGTGCGTGTGTGTGCGTGCGACTGTGCGTGCGTGTGTGTGCACATGCGGTGGGTGGGTGTCATTGTAAAGTGTTGGTTACATCACTGCATGTCTTCCTAATTATGATTACGTTTAAATGAACAGTAATTCATGTCACTAACTGTGTCTTTTCTTTACTCCAGGTGATTTTAAACTTGTCACTGAAGGCATTGCTCTGGGTTATCATGGTAAAAATGTCACGCTCCCCTGTCATCTCTCTCCTGGGACCAGCGCGTCTTCCATGACAATCAGCTGGTTTAAGGAGTCAGAGTGTATTTACCTGTATAAGAATGGTAAGGTGATAGAGGGGAGGGGCTACGAGGGCAGACTGACCCTGAACATCCAGGAGCTGCAGAAAGGCAATGTGTCTCTGACACTGAGAGACTGCAGCTATGGTAGAGATGATGGAGTTTACATCTGTCAGGTCAAACATGGAGAACAGGAGGAGGAGATTGCTGTGGGATTAAGATGTAAGTGATTTACTGTCACTGTACATCATATCATTAACCGTGATGTTGTCACTGTCAGGTGGAAACCTTGTCCATGTTCAAAACTGTTATTTTTCAGGAAATGGAAAAAAGAACATCTGTTCTAATGAATGTAATCTAGTTATTATTTAGTCACAAGCTATTTTTAATACTTTTCATTGGTTCAATATTTATAAAACCCACAGATATATTTATCCTGTATAAGGATAAATATGGACTCCGAACAGGAGTTAAGTGGCTCTGTACTTGTACCACCTTTTTCCCTCTAACCAAAAAATAGTCAAAGAGATTTGGTGTAATGTTCCCCCTAGAACATGGATGTTGGGGGTTTAAGTGGTTTAGCACTGTCACTTTCACAATATTTCAAAAATAGCAAAAACAGACGATCTAGAAAGCTCTCTTGAGCTTGTAGATCCACTATTTTTGATACTTTTGAGTGACATTGTAGTATAATGAAGTAAAGGTGGTTGCACACTACTGCGTTTTTCGGGCCGAATATCGGAGTGAATTTCGGAGCGCGTGAATAAAAAAATCAACCTCACGTTATGTCAGTCACGTTTGCACACTGCCGCCCGTTTCGCACACCACTCGGTCCCTTGCTCTCTCTATCTCTCTCTCTCTCCTTGCCCTGAAAAACGCATTTCGCAAACGAAAAACGCAGCAGTGTGCAACCAGCTTTAGGCATTAATTTACAAAAGAAAAAAAAAGAAAGAAAAGTTAAAGTACAGAGATACAAGGTTTCTGCCCGACAGCAACGATATGTAGGATATAATTATGTAATGATGTTTATCTATTCCCAAATTACCTCTTGTACTAATGTGTGGTGTTTAATACTAAATAAATAATTTTAACAATGTAAATGTAATGTAAATGACTCCACCAACTATTGCTGTATTGGACTATCATAGAGTTCTAAACAAGCCTGAAAATGAAGGCCTGGCCATAACTGGGCCCTAACTGGGCTGACCAGTAATAATGAACATACATTTTAGTATGATGTTGCGAGACCCGAAACACCCGTCGACCCCAGGCTACATCACTGATGATACGTCCCAGTTGCATCCTTGTGATGTTTTTTTTTTTTCATTATTAGTTCTATTTATAGTGGCTCATAGGAATAGACTATGTGACAACCAGGAATAGTTTGGTGGTGACCACCGGAGACTCGGTTGACGGACGGAATTTAGACGGCACCCGGGAGCAGGTTGGGTTAGCGCCCCAGCCTGTGTCTTCCGTGAGGAAGAAGCCCAACAAATCCACGGTGAGGCCTTTAGGAGGGCCATTCAACTGCAGCAGCTGAATGGAATGTTTGGATTGGGGTCTGGTGCAACGCACAGGTTCTGAACCTGGTGAGAGCAGGAGAGGACCTGGTGAGACGTAGGAGGAGCCCGGCCAGGAGTCAACCCATAGAGCCTAGTTCTTCCACGTGCCAGAATAGTACCCCCAATCCAAGCAGAGTAGTTCCGGTGCAGCACATTGAGTGACCCTGTCTTTCCCTAATAGGACTGATCGTGGATAGCTACTGGGACGTAAGTCGGGACTTGATCAACCCTGGCTGGTTCACCTGGGCGAGGGTGTATGATGTTGCGAGACCCGAAACACCCGTCGACCCCAGGCTACATCACTGATGATACGTCCCAGTTGCATCCTTGTGATGTTTTTTTTTTTTCATTAGGTCCTACCTGGCCCGTAAATGTCGGGTCGGGTTAGGGCAAGGTTCTACTCTATCATAATGGTAATATTCTATAACAGTGACTGACAGTCAGGGCTCTATTTTCATTGTATTAAGTACCAGCTCTTTTGCTTTAACTTAAGACTTGGAGGTGTAGCAAATGCTGTTTGGCTGTTCTGAGTGGCCAAACAGCATTTGCCAGGCATCCAGGTCTTAAGTTAAGGCATAAAAGCTGGTACTTAAGACAATCAAAATAGAGCCCTAAGTCTCATATCAATGAGCAGCTCCAGTCATGTTGCTGCTGGTAAACTGAGAAACAGGTTGGGAAGTGTAACCACTCTCACTGTCCACGGTTTATATTTCACATATTTTGTATTAAACAACTTTTGAGTGAGTCAAAATCAATCTTCTGTGTTTACATATTTCTCTAACATGCACTCTCCCTTAACTCTTTGAGTGCCACCCTAGTCACCACTAGAGGGCGCCCAGTGGCCATATAAAATCCCATAGAGATATGCTGGTATATGCAGAAGCCCTGCAGCCATGACTTGCCTGAACACTTTCCTTTGTGCATGTACAGGAAGAGGATGAAGTTAGCTTGAAGTTAGCTATTGGCTACCAAGCATTTTAGAAGCCTTATTTTCGTCAACTTAGCCATGATTAAACCTTGCACACCTCATGCATGGGAAAAAAAACAGAGAAGAATGAGCTCTAAAAAATCCAATGCAATCCTGGATTGCATTGGAGTGGATTTGTGCAGTTTGTTCACAGCTTTCAAACAAAAAAATCCGATTGGAAATCCGTTCAGGCATTCTTGAGATAATCGCCATTATGTTTTACATGTTATGTAAACAAACATGGCTGCCCTGTATGTTAGATGGGGTTGTATGGGGGTGGAACATGCAAAATCGCGATTGAAATCATGTTCACTAGATTTGATGGGGTCCAAAAAAAATAAAAAATCAAAAAAAAAAAATTCAATTTTTTTTTTTTTTTTTTTAAAGCCGAACTAGTTCGGGATCGGCACTCTGCGATACGCTAATAAAGCCGAACTAGTTCGGGATTGGCACTCAATGCTGTATACATAAACAGAATGCATGTTAACACAATAGACTGTATAAATGATGGCATACTGAGGAAGATTAAATGAATGAATCAGAAGATTATTATGGAGAATAAACTTAATTCCTGACTCATGAGTAGTGTGGAGGTGAACATTTTGTGCATACATTAAAAATATGACAAGTTAGTGCCCACAAGGCTGGTTAACAATAAATGCCATGGACTTCAAGTACTACTGAAACCCTTTCTTGTTTTACTATAAAACTGATCATTTTTAATAGGCTATAAACCAACTTGTCATAGCAAGCAGATAAACAAACAGAACACTCTTAACGTATACTATAGTGTAGAATCTCTAAGCTGACGTTTAGTCGCTTTACAAATTAAATTACAATGTTGAAAAGACTGCTGAATCATGATTGATATGAGGCAAGATATTACCGTATATTGTATAATAATTGAGATAGTTGTTATTTTATCCCATTCTATTATTGATTTCCATATTTCAGGTTCAACAATTACAACATTATTAATACTCTTTCTGTTTTGTGAAGTATCAGTTTTCTAATTATTCCAACCATGTGTTTTCTCTTTCCATGAATGACGAATGTGTACGTGAACTAGGCTGTAAGTATCAAATCAGTCCTTCAAGTAGATCCAATGTTTTACATAATGATGTGTATCTATTCCCAAATTACCTATTGTACTAATGTTTGCTGTTTAATACAAAATAAATAATTGTAACAATGTAAATGTAATGTAAATGACTCCACCAAATATTGCAGTATTGGTGTTACAAAGACCCTCACTCACCTTCACGTCACGTGGCTAGTCGTTAGGTAGCCATAGCTACACGTTGAAGGTTGAATCTCCATATATGGGGATAACCGTTGCATCTCTCCATATATGGAGATAACCGATGCATCTCACCAAGTCTGACCTCACAAGCCCCATATTTGGACCCGGACAACCTATAACTCCATATATAGACATAGCTGCTGACATCAGTATGACACCATAGTACACAGACGAGCGCTATATAAAGGGTGATTATTGCCTCCCGGGTTTAGATGCAAGCAGGATCTCGACTCTGACACAACTCTTCAGCTCACTAGCCAGTTCTCATGGAGAGAGCCCATAGCCTTCCCCATGAGTTGGGATATCTGGCCTTACAACCCAGATATCTCATAAGCATGAGGGTTTTGACATCTCGGTTAAGTTCTTACCGGACACCACTGCGGCGGGTCCTAACCCTAGAAACCAGTCCCTTTGGAGTAGCAATTTAGAGCTCTGAGACTCTGGTGGCAAAGGACCACCAGAGCCCGGAGATTCTGGTGGTCCTAGGTATCAGGTATCGAGGTGCCAGGGTCCCGAAGATGTGGGACCCCGTTTGCCACCAGAGTCTCAGGGCTCTGGTGGTCCTTTGCCACCAGAGTCTCCGGGCTCTGGTGGTCCTTTGCCACCAGAGTCTGAGGGCTCTGGTGGTCCTAGGCGTCAGACATCGAGGCGCCAGGGTCCCGAAGATATGGGACCCCGTTTGCCACCAGAGTCTCAGGGCTCTGGTGGTCCTTTGCCACCAGAGTCTGATGATTCTGGTGGTCCTAGGCATCAGGTATCGAGGTGCCAGGGTCCCGAAGATGTGGGACCCCGTTTGCCACCAGAGTCTCAGGGCTCTGGTGGTCCTTTTCCACCAGAGTCTCCGGGCTCTGGTGGTCCTTTGCCACCAGAGTCTGAGGGCTCTTGTGGTCCTAGGCGTCAGACATCGAGGCGCCAGGGTCCCGAAGATATGGGACCCTGTTTGCCACCAGAGTCTCAGGGCTCTGGTGGTCCTTTTCCACCAGAGTCTGGGGGCTCTGGTGGTCCTAGACGTCAGGCATCAAGGTGCCAGGGTCCCGAAGATGTGGGACCTCAGTTCCCTCCGGAGCCCGAGGGCTCTGGAGGTCATTGGCGTCAGCAAGTAGTACGCCCAGGTCCCTTAGATGTGGGACCTCAGCTGCCTCCAGAGCATGCGGCCTCTGGAGGTGGGTGTCAGCAAGTAGTACACCCAGCTCCTAGAGATGTGGGACCCCACATGAGAAGCAGATATTCCCCATGCAGATGGATCCATCGGGACCCCTTCCTACTAACGGGGTGGCAGGCTATCACCTCAGACTAGAACCCGTACGGGGTGGCCGACTCCAGCCCGTTGACAAGAGAGAGGCCTTGATGTCCCTTTAATCTTTGATGGGGTGGCCAGACAACTAAGGGTTTCCGTTCGGGCCTTTTCGATATTGTACGGATTTCCACGGGTAATCTGGGGGTGGCTGTTACAAAGACCCTCACTCACCTTCACGTCACGTGGCTAGTCGTTAGGTAGCCATAGCTACACGTTGAAGGTTGAATCTCCATATATGGGGATAACCGTTGCATCTCTCCATATATGGAGATAACCGATGCATCTCACCAAGTCTGACCTCACAAGCCCCATATTTGGACCCGGACAACCTATAACTCCATATATAGACATAGCTGCTGACATCAGTATGACACCATAGTACACAGACGAGCGCTATATAAAGGGTGATTATTGCCTCCCGGGTTTAGATGCAAGCAGGATCTCGACTCTGACACAACTCTTCAGCTCACTAGCCAGTTCTCATGGAGAGAGCCCATAGCCTTCCCCATGAGTTGGGATATCTGGCCTTACAACCCAGATATCTCATAAGCATGAGGGTTTTGACATCTCGGTTAAGTTCTTACCGGACACCACTGCGGCGGGTCCTAACCCTAGAAACCAGTCCCTTTGGAGTAGCAATTTTACAATTGGACTCTATCATAGAGTTCTCAACAGGCCTGAAAATGAAGGCCCGGCCCTAACTTGGCCCTAACTGGGCTGGCCAGAGGCCCGGCCCGGCCCGACAATTTAACATACATTTTAGGCTCTACCTGACCCGTTAACGGCGGGTGAATGCAACCGCGGTTTTCCCGGTGAACCTGAGCACAACGGTGGGGGCGCGAGAGTTTGGGGGACACACACCACTGACTATTGCAGATGATGGAGAGGTTATATATGGCTTTATGTAATGAGAGGCACTCTTGCCAATTTCGTAAGAGACTCGTCGCCAATTGCAAGATAGTTATCTGGAGCCATGATGATAACTTCTTCTTCCCACTACTAACTAGACTAAGGATTTATATTGTCTGTGTTATTGTTTACAACCACAATTATTCATGTGTGGAAAGATCGCAGTTCCACTAGTTTTACTAGTAGGCTTAGAAGCCTTTTCAGAAGTTAATTTGATGATTTCCATTTGATGATTTCCTTTATCCTCATCTAATCTTGCGCTAATGCACGCAACTGGTCAGGTTTTAAGGTCTTATTAGTTGTTTCTCCTAAGCTCGCGACCCTCCTTGCCCATCGGCCCCCACTGTTGCGCTCAGGTTCACCGGGAAAACTGCGGTCGCCGGGTGGGTATGGTGGGTTAGGGCAACATTCTACTCTATCATAGTGGAACTCTACTCTATCATTGTGGTACTATTCTATAACAGTGACTGACAGCAGGGCTCTATTGTCATTGTCTTAAAGGAGGACTTCACCACTTTTCAACCTGTCTTCATAATGGGTCATCACTAATGTTCATGATAAAATAGCACAATTTCTCTTATGTACCAGCTCTTTTGCCTCAACTTATATATATTCCGGTTTTAATATTAAGGGGCTCCCCGTGGCTTGCAAAGTGTTAATGCGGCCCGCAGGTTGATACTGGAATACTGGTACATTATTGATTTCAGCTGTTACAATTCCAAACATGCAAACATCGTCCATATTTGTAGCCTAATGACAAGTATAATTGTTAGCCTTTTTTTTATGTCCAACGTATTTGCATTTAAGTTCATAAAGTTAACATGAGTATAACTAAACGCATTTTAAATTAAATCAAAATGTTACATTTCAGGATTCCAATTAAAAAATAACAAAAAATTATTCAGGATTCCAATTCAAAAACATCTAAAATAGCAGATCTACAAGCTCAAAACGCGTCACGGTGCGACGCGTTTTGAGCTTGTAGATCGGCTATTTTTGATTCTTTTGTATGAGATATACTAGAATGACAAAGTAGGACGTAAGCAATATGCAATGTGGCCCTCTGGATTGAAGGTGGAAATATAGTGGCCCTCACCATCATCAAAGTTGCCCACCTCTGCTATAAACCAACTTGTCATAGCAAGCAGAAAAACAAACAAATAAACAAAGAAACAAACAAATACTCTTAATGTATACTATAGTGTAGAATTGTATCTCTAAGCTGACGTTTAGTCACTTCACAAATTAAATTACAATGTTGAAAAGAATGCTGATCATGATTTATACGAGGCAAGATATTATATTGTATTATAATTGAGATAGTTGTTATTTTATCCCATTCTATTATTGATTTCCATATTTCAGGTTCCAATTAGAACATTATTAATAATCTTTCTGTTTGTGAAGTATCAGTTTTCTAATTATTCCAACCATGTGTTTTCTCTTTTCATGAATGATGAACGTGAACTAGACAGTAAGTATCAAATCAATCCTTCATGTAGATCCAATGTTTTACATCAAGTTTTCACCATAGCAGAATACAAACTGAAGGATTCTAAACCAATTAAACCCTCTATACTTAAAGGGATATTTCACATTAAAGTGATCCCTGACTAATACGACAAATATGCCTTAATACATTATAATTGTCCTCTATAACTACAATGTAAAATTAAAAACATCTCAAATATTTTATTTCTTCTAGAAATAGCTAATCTTTCAGTCAATAGGGGAAATGCCTGTCGCAAGTTGATGATGTCATAAATGTTATGTGTGGTCTAATTTATGGCATGCATGTGCAAAATAAACCACAAACAAATTTGAAATATTGATTTGATGCTCATATTAACCATATGAAGTATTACGTTTGTTTTTATTTGCACATTCATTCCATAAATTCCATAGGGATAGATCACAAATTACATTTATGACATCATCAACTTGCGACAGGCATTTCCCCTATTGAGTGAAAGATTAGCTATTTCTAGAAGAAATAAAATATTTAAGGTGTTTTAAATTTTACATTGTGATTATAGAGGACAATTATAATGTATTAAGGCATATTTGTCGTATTAGTCAGGGATCCCTTTAAAAAATATCTAATCAGGCTTTTATGAACACCCTGAACAGTTTTTAATTTGCTTAATTCAGTATTTGGATATTTGATGTAAATGTTACCAGGCCCTCCTCCTCCAGTGCTTCTCCCCATACACACCCATTGTAACTTCAAACTCCATTTTAACCAAAAGTTATTGAACAAAACACGGCCTGCGGTATTAGGAGGCTTGTATGAGTCACCAGAAAAAATGAATGAATCTATCAGAGTTGGATTTACAATGGGTGTGTATGGGGATTTTACTTCATGTAGATCCAATAGATCAAAGTGTTTTATAAAGTTGTTATTAGAATGCTTGTTAACAAACATTGAGACTAAATGCACAGGTGACTGTATTATGTCATCAATTCCACCAATCCCCAAACCTGTTGTTTTGGGGAGCGCTGGTTTCATTGGCTAATTTTGGTACCGACCTGCGCACGCATCTAGTTCTTATCAGTGTAACGTGGACCAGAAATACGTCTATTGAGTTAGTCGATGCATTTAACCCATTCTGTTATTGCATTCCATTTTCAGTTTCAGGGCCGGTTCTAGGGGGATCAGGGGTGGGCAGAGCCCTATGTGGTGGTTGGGGATAGGGCTTTCTGTGTGGAGTTTGCATGTTCTCCCCGTGTCTCCTAGGGTTGATACCCTCACAAAAACATGCAGTAATCCTGGTCTCTATAATGCCTCCCCCTGGCCAGCCGGGGCACCTGATGGAGGGGAAAGGAACTGGTTGGAATAACGCGTTCCTTCCACGCGCTACGTCCTAACCGGGGAAATCCCCCCTGTCAGGTGAAAAGAAGCAACTTGGACTACTCATGCATTGAAGGAAGCATGAGGTCAGTCGTTGTCTCCCCAGACGCGGCAGAGGGAGAGCAGAGCCCAGGATTACATAGGCACTGGGTGAAAAAGGGGTTACAAAATCGTGGGATAAAAATTGTGGGGAAAAAAAAGAAATACCAAAATAGGGCCCTATGTGTCAGCAGTTCCTGATGTAGTCTGACAGATGTGATTACATTCCAATCGTCACAATCCTATTTATTTACATAATTATTCCATTAACATAAGCTCTTCCTTAACATACTGTACACAGAAACAGACAATAAATGCGAATACATTATGACGTTCTAGGTCCATATCATCCTCAAACTTAACATTTTTGTTAGCCCACAAAACATGCAGCAGCAATGCTGGTGTTATTATGAAAACACTGAAGACGTGCGCTCTCTCTATCTTTATGTGTGTGAATGTGTGCGCGCACGTGCGCGCGTGTGTATGTGTGTGTTATTTTGTATAATAATTGAGATAGTCTATTCATTTAACCTATTATCGCATTCCATATTTCAGATTCTTAAACAATTTGCAAATTATTAATAATCTTTCTGTTTGTGAAGTATCAGTTTTCTAATTATTCCAACCATGTGTTTTCTCTTTTTCATGAATGATGAACATGAACTAGGGGGTAAGTACAGTATCAAATCAATCCGTCTTGTAGATCCAATGTTTTACATCAAGTTTTCACCATAGCAGAATACAAACTGAAGGATTCTAAACCAATGAAACCCTCTATACTTAATGAAAAAGACTGTAATTGGACCCATTTCTCCCTCTTGGACCCATGTTTATCTCTTCATGTATGAATTACTCTGTGCTTTGGTAATGGCTAATGAGTGTTTAACCCTGCAAGGCCCGAATTAATTTCTACTGGCCAAAATGTTTTTTTTTTTTTTTTTAAATCAGATGGTGTTGTAGGAGTCCTAATCACAGGAAAATGTCATGTTAAAAAAATAATAATGTTTTTTGTAAGGTTTTATAGCCATAAATCATAAATCATGCTCTAATTTGCATTTTGGGGATATTTTTCACAATATTAACATATGCACGTGTTCTAGAAATTCTAATGATCACGAAAAAAAATATTACAGGCATTTTACTTAGCTTCAGTTAAAAAATGAGATGTTGTTCGTCCAGACGCTGGAATTTCAACTTCTCTGGGAGGTGTGAATGTCAGCCCCTGTGAGGGGGTATTTATATGCAAATATCGTGGCCAATGGCATTGTAATACTAAACAATAGGATTTAATGGTGATGTTAATGTGAAAAAAGAACAGGAAAACTAATTATAACATTTTTTAAAAAAATGATTTAAAAAATGTTGCCAAAAAGCAACGCTGAGCCTTGCAGGGTTAATGTAATTTAAGTCTTCATTCTTTTTCCATATCACTGATTGTTGATATTTATGATTTGATTCGAGACATTTTGATCATACGATTTACAGGTTAGATTAAAGATGCACGCTGTAACTTTCATGTATTCAGAGATTCAAACCCAGGTACTCTGAGCAAGTGCTGGTATTTTTTTAAATAACACTGCATCTTGTCTGATCTTTAAAGTGAATGGCAGCCGATATTTGATTAAAGTAACGCCCAAACACACCCATGACTAATTCAGGGACAGTTTACTGTCAGGCCCGGATTTATATGACATGAGGCCCCTGGGCAAGGGGAAATAAAAAGGCCCTTGTGTGCGCGCAAAGATTCCACCTCCGGTCCACCTGCATGACCACACCGTGACCTCACCTCCGGACCGGCCCGTGACTGTGTATCCTCATTGGCTCATTGGAAGGGTCTAAAGTGGATACATAAGTGGGGTGTGTGTGCATGTGTGTAGCCTATGTGTGTGGAAAGTACCGGATACATAGAGTGGGCGGGCTTTAGACTGCACTAAGCTTTCAGAGCAGCTACATGCAGTGCGGCCAGCAGAGCAGAAGCTCTCAATGTTATTACCATAATAAAACAAAATGTACTGTAACTAAACACAAATATCACTTTATTTGGATTGCATTACTTTAAAATGTCATTATAAAAAAAATCACCACACCCATAATAGCAACATGGGCATTGGTCACACCTCCACGTCTTCATTTAAGTAATAATGGGGCCCTGTGTGTCAGAGCAGTTCCTGATGTAGTCTGACAGATGTGATCACATTCCAATCATCACAATCCCCACCCTATTGGTTTACATAATTATTCCATTAACATGAGCTCTTCCTTAAAATACTGTACACAGAAACAGAATGCATGTTAATAGCAGATATAAATGATGGCATACTGAGGAAGATTAAATGAAAGAATCAGAAGATTATTATGGAGTAGTTTCTGAGTAGTGTGGAGGTGAACATGTTTTGAATACATTCAAAATATTGCAGTTGATATGAAGAGCAAATCATTTTGACACCAGACAAAAGATTCATTAAACAGAACAATTCTTCTACAATGAAATTGATCATTTTACTATAAGCCAATCTGTTAAAGGTGAAAACGCTTCACTCTTAATGTTTACTATAGTGTAGAATTGTATCTCTAAGCTGATGAATGTTGTTATTAGAATGCTGAATCATTATAGCTATGATTTTGTATACTAATTAGAGTTAATTAATTTAACCCATTCTGTTATTGCATTCCATGTTTCATTTTGCTTAACAATAGCTAATTATTAGTAATCTTTCTATTTGTGAAGTATCAGTTTTCTAACCATTGCAACCATGTGTTTTCTCTTTTCATGAATGATGAATGTGAATGTGAACTAGCTGGATGTGAGTATCAGATTTACATCAAGTTTTCAGCATAGCAGAATACAAGCTGAAGGAGTCTTAACCAATTAAACCCTCTACAGACCTGAGTTTACTCTGTACTTGGACCACTGTTTCCCTCTACACCAAATTTCTCTGTTAAAAATAGCAGATCTACAAGCTCACAGCGTGTGGTGTTTTAACGCTTTTAGAGCTGACTGTTTTGGTTAATTTTCTCCCCTGAATGTGGATGTTGGGGTTCAGGTGTATAAATGTCACAGTGAATTGTAGCTATATCCTACATTGCTTCACGTTTTAAAGTCTAATGTTTTCTTAAGAGGATAGTTATTTTTATTTTTTTTAATTAGCATACATAACCCCAAATAATTACATGAAATGTAAAATACTCAAAAGGTTCTTGACAATTGTGCACTCTATCATAGTGATACTACTCTATAACAGTGAGTGACAGTCAGGTCCCTAAAATGAAGCTCTTAATCCCAGCTCATATTCCTTAATTAAGTAATAACGGCATCATTTTATGCAAGGACACAACAGATTGATCATTATGATTAATGAAGCAAGCTATTAGTTTGTATAATAATTTAGATAGTCAATTAATTTAACCTATTATCGCATTCCATATTTCAGGTTCCTTAACAATTTGCAGATTATTAGTAATCTTTCTGTTTTGTGAAGTATCAGTTTTCAAATTATTCCAACCATGTGTTTTCTCTTTTTCATGAATGATGAACGTGAACTAGGGCGTAAGTATCAAATCAATCCTTCATGTAGATCCAATGTTTAACATCAAGTTTTCACCATAGCAGAATACAAACTGAAGGATTCTAAAACAATGAAACCCTCTATACTTAATGAAACAGATCTGAGTTAACTCTGTACCAGTAATTGGACCCCTTTCTCCCTCCCAAATTTCTTTGTAAAAAAAAAAAAAAACTGCCAAACTACAAGCTTATGGCTTATTGTTGCAGTGCAACGCATTGTGAGCTTGTATGTTGGCTATTTTTCTAAATTTGGAGTGACATTGTAGAAGGCATTAATGTACTAAAAACAAAACAAATCCTTAGATACAAGGTTTCTGCATGGCAGTGACAATATGTATAATTATGTAATCATGTTTATCTCTTCATGTATGAATTACACTGATCTTTCTGATTTGATTCGAGGAATTTTGATCATACAATTTACAGGTTAGATTAAAGGTGCACGCTGTAACTTTCATGTATTCAGAGATTCAAACCCAGGTACTCTGAGCAGTGTTTTTTTTTTTAAATAACACTGCATTTTGTGTGTTCTTCATAGTGAATGGCAGCCCTCTGGTTTGACGCCCAAAGGCCCAAACACACCCATGACTAATTCAGGGCCGTTTTACTGTGTAGCGCCTTGGCACAGTGCCCAAATTACCACACCCATAATAGCAACATGGGCATTGGTCACGCCTCCACATCTCCAATTAATAAGACCTGCCGTTAATTAAGACCAAAATAGGGCCCTGTGTGTCAGAGCAGTTCCTGATGTAGTCTGACAGATGTGATTACATTCCAATCATCACAATCCACCCAATTGGTTTACACAATTATTCCATTAACATGAGATCTCTCTTAACACATTCCCCACCATTTAACAATACCTTCGTACTCTCATATGCCTCTGTCTCCATAGACTTCCATGTAATTCATAGTGCACGGATCATGCACACCCATGCCTAGATAATGCACCACGTGTGTCCACATTGCTCACAGCTTTCAAACAAAAAAATCCGAATGGAAATCCGTTCAGGCATTCATGAGATAGGAGCCATTATGTTTTCCTAAAATGTAAACAAAGATGGCTGCCATGTTTGAAAGATGGGGTTGCTATGGGGGTTAAACATGCAATTTCGCGATTGCTATCATGCCTACTACATTTTTTGGGGTCAAACATTTTTTTGGATTTTTTTTTTTTTTTTTTTTTTTTTTTTTTTTTTTCTCTCAGGATTATCGGGCCTGGCAGGGAAAGACATTGAAATAATCTCGGGACTATCGGGCCTGGCATACAATACTGTACAAAGAAACAGAATGCATGTTAATAGCGGATATAAATGATGGCATACTGAGGAAGATTACATGAATGAATCAGAATTATTACGGAGTAGTTTCTAAGTAGTGTGGAGGTGAACGTGTTTTGCATACATTCAACATATTGCAGTTGATATGAAAAGCAATTAGCAAATCATCTTGACATCAGACAAAAGATTCATTAAACTGAACATTTCTTCTACCATGAAATGAATCATTTGACTATAAAGCAATCTGTTAAAGGTGAAAACACTTCACTCTTAATGTACAGTATACTATAGTGTAGAATTGTATCTCTAAGCTGACGTTTAGTCACTTTTCAATTGTAAAAGAGCTATTATTTTGTATAATAAATGAGTTAGTATTAGTTTTCTAACTATTCCAACCATGTGGTTTCTCTTTTCATGAATGATGACTGTGAACATGACATAGGGGGTAAGTATCAAATCAATTTTACTCAAATACATTTTTACGTCTTTGGTTATGTTTACAAAAGAACAGATCTGTAAGCTCTAGACGCGCCATGACACGGTGGATTAATAGCTTGTATCTCAGATTTTTTGGATAGGCAACACACGCATGTTATGCGTCGTAACAAGCCATATAGTCTATGTATTTGGTTTTGAGAGGCTTATTGATGTAGGCTTTAACAATAAACCTACTGTATTATATAGGTTGTCAGTTGTCAGAACTTGTCACGTTGTTGCGATATAGTAGCTCTGTTTTGGACCATTGCACAAAGATGGATAATGATGAAAAAGGTTCACTTTGCGAACGGGACATGTTGGACATACTACCGTACATATGTGTTACTTCAGTGGAGACGAAATGGAAAGCCCACCTACCCGTTAACAGCCAACATGAGTACATTGTCGTGCCTTTCCTGAAACTGGCTAGCCATAATAATGCAAGGCTACTGTATGAATTTGACAAGGGGATGTCCATCTATGGTGCATAGAACATTGCGCTTGATTTGATTTAGTCCCAAACAGATTCTGGCTGTGTGTGAGCCTGTGTGTGCCTACAGCACAGCTGCGCTTAAGACGCAGAGGAGCCTACAATAATGTAGTCTACTATTTTGACAAACATTCATTCTGTGCATTTTCCATTCCGGGTTGTGTGTGTCAGTGTGTGTAGATCATTAACTGTAGGTGTGTTCGGAATGCACAGCTCATTTCCGAACGCACAGTGTATTTCCACCTCAGGCTACATTGTATAATTAAATAATACAATGATTTTTTTGCTAAAGACTATTGACTCAACTCTAAATCAAAGACTCGAGACTCGACTCGGACTCAACCCCTCAAAGACTCCAGACTCGACTCGACTCGAGATCAAAGACTTGTGAACATCTCTGAATCAGTGTCATGCTATCTATTCTGAAGAAAACCTGGATACTTGACATTCAGAAAATGGGTATGATCAAAATATGAACATTATAATGGTGCAGAGATGCGCGGGCTGACCCGTTGACTGCGGACCCCGCAACGGGCGGTCAAGATTTCAGACTCAATTGGCGGTCGTCGGGGTGGGCGGGTTAAATGAATAAGAATAATCACCTGCTCTTATTTGCCTTTTATTCTTAATAGGCCTATAAGAATAAGAATACAGCGGTTTGAATAGGCCTACACTTGAACTGAGCGTGAGCGAGCAAGTTTTAAAATGCGCCAGAGAGGCTTCTTGGAGCAAGGTTTTCTCCTCCTCCTGCTCCTCCTGCGCCTCGCAGACAAGCTCGCTGACAGTCAGACACACAACGTGAGCAGAGCAGAATGCACAAACAATTAGCAGCGCGTGTCCTGATCAGGATTTCACTTAAATGTCTCTGTCATCCACACAAGTCTGTTTATAAATAGCCTTGTGTTATATCACCAGCCAGTCAGAGTGAGACAGATTTTTGACTGAATGAACCACACTCACCTCGAGTCGTGACTCGCCCCCATCTCTTGTCTCGAATCTGGTGATTAATCAATTACCAACAGGATTTAATATTGCCCGTCTTTTGCTGTCTGTTTGAAGTGCGAGGCGCTGTATAAATATGATTGACATGAAACAGCATTCATGCCCCGACGATGCTCTCGATTTAGAGAATTAATTAACGTGTCTTTGCTGTCAAATCATAGTAAAGAACCCCATTTTGAACCAAATGATTGTTTATTTAGCCTATGACAATATTGTGCTACTGTAGACCTTTCTGTAAAACGACTTTAGAAGAGCAGTATATAAAGAGTTATTGTGGTGATGATTATCATCTTTTTTTAAACTGCGGGCGAACGGGGTGGGCGGGTTCGTTGATTTGTATATTGTTCTGCTGGGCGGGGTGGGCGGGTTATGTTCCGTGTGGGCTGCAGGCGTTGCGGGTTATGAAAAAAACCTGACCCGCGCATCTCTAATGGTGTGTAAAAAAACATCCAAAATGTGCCATGACAAGGCCAAGTCTTACAGAAACAGAAACAGGGTACAGAGAAACAGCTTGTCCCGCCCCAAAAATGAAGATCAGGTTCTTGTTTCCGGTCTAGACAGGAAGCACTTCCTTCTGGGTACTTAGGAACCACGGAGCAGCGATCTGATTTTGGATTATTTTTATAAATTAAATTAAATTCTCAGTTTCTCAGAACGGGGCAGTAAATGAGTTTTATACTGACATTAATTCACTTCTCCACATGTTTTATATTACGTTTTATATAATTCATTATCATTCACAATTTTGATTTATTGAATACATTTAATTTCATATTCTAGATTTTATAACAAAAAAACAAAACCACTTTCTGCATAAAATATCACTTTTCTAATCAAATGTGTTTCTTTTTCATGTAATAAGCTGAACGTGCACAACAAGTTGGTGAGTAAACCATATTCTCCTTCATGTGCTCTACTGGGTTTTCACACACATTTTTGGGGGGTGTATTTTGGGTGTAATTCTTTCAACAAGTTGTTTTGATATGCCTTCTGGTCATAACCCCACCCCCTGCTCTTATAATTAGTACCTCCATCCGGTAGAGAAATGTTTTCCTTATCTGCCATTTTGTCAATAAAACAAGGAAATACCTTTCAGTGAAAATTCCCACTGGGCGCGATAAAGATAAAGATAATTATCTGACGTCATGGCGTGATAACACAGATAGTGATCCAAACAATATTGTTTACGTCTATCATTGTCTTTATCGTTGTGGTGTGGATGCTGACATCCACTTCAATTGAGAACCATATTTTCTGTCGTTATCTTTATCGCTAAATCAAAAGATTTGCTTTATATAGAGTGTGGGGAGTTTTCCTCAGAGTATGGGAGTCCACAATGACTTTATCAAGGGAATGTTTCTTAAATAGGCTACTTTATTATAAAAGTCCCATGCTTGAGGATAAAAAAGTGTAAAATAGCAATGTGGAATTTCTTTCTAGGAGAAATATCTATTCATAAACACATGTTGAACTGTTTGGATACCTTTTTGGAGCCAGGCAATGAAACACCCCATCATGTAGTAAACAGGATTATCATGAAAGGTGATTTACAGTGGCAGTGTCAGGATACAGAAATTTTTCCAAAGTCGTGTATATATTCTAAGAGTGGCCTGAACAACAGGAATCACAGAGAAGGTGGATTTTGAGGAAATAGGTGGGCAAGAAGAGAGTTGACAGTACACGGTCACCGCCTCCTAGTAATTCATTTTCAATGAGAGGCGGGTGGCTATTGCGGCCACGTGTTTAGAGGCGGCGAGGCAATCGTGCGCAGTCCCGTGAAATCCCCGCGAGCGTGCTCGTTCGTGCATGCACACGCTGGCGGCGAGAGATGGATTGTGTTCATCTTTGTGAAATACCGCGCAGCGTTTACTCACAGAGCGAGTGTGTTTGCGGCCACCGCTGATCCTAGCGGGAGCCCCTGCGGCAACCGCTGCTCATCTGAAGAGCCCTTAAGGGTGGGTTTAAGTCCTCTATTTTATTGCAGGTGCACTGTCAACGGATTTCATTTTTATCCATTGCATTTTTATTTATTCCATGGTTTTACATAAATGATTACATTCATTAACTTTTTCTAAAAGGAGCAGGATGAAGATAATCATATTACACCTGCCCCCATCTTCAATCATAAGTCACCATACATATAGTAGATGATCTGTCCAATGGCTACCAACCAATACCTCACTACATATCACTGCAGTCAGCAAGAAACTTCTTATCTCCATATTTCAACTTTTTGTGTTGTCTTAAAAAATAAGAAAAAAATGCCGAATTGAGAACTCCCCATTTTGCAGTGGCTGTTTTGGTTTGTTTGTTTTTTTGTTTGTTTGTTTGTTTGTTTGTTTGTTTGTTTGTTGTCTCCCACACAGTTTGCTCTTGGGAGAAATTTCCAAGACTCTTCTTCCATGACACTTCTTACAGTCTAGTAAATCTAGGGAAAAAATACACTCAGGTTGGACAAAATTGTATTATTTAGTTTTTCAACTGATTCTGTTAGGAAATTAGGTCTACTAGCCAGGATAAAAAATCTACCATGATCTGCTCACTGCTCAATGCTGAATCCATTGCAAGCATTTGTTTTGCACAAAAAACATTCCTTGGGCAAGAAATGGCCCCAGAAAATGATGGTTTAGTGATGAAAAGTGATGAGTCATCAAAAAAATCATCTTTTGTTGGCTTTTCTGGGGCCAATGAATGTATTTTGTGCAAAACAAATGCTTGCAATGGATTCAGCATCATGACAAACCTTTAGTTAGACCCCTCACATCCTACTTAAAGCAGATTTTCTTTCTGGGTATTTTCCTCCTGTATAGAAAGTCGATGGGAGCCCAACTTGATTTGGCCACTGTGGGTATTTGCAGTGAGCAGATCATGGTAGATTTTTTATCCTGGCTAGTAGACCTAATTTCCTAACAGAATCAGTTGAAAAACTAAATAATACAATTTTGCCCAACCTTCTGCCTTCATTTTATCGGACTAACTCTGTAAATTACCAGTAGGCCATTATGCCTGTATCACAATAAACCATAAAAATGTAATCATATGATTTACCACGATAGATTCCACCTACAACATGTCACAGACAACATTCAGCCTAATCCAACTCATCTCACTGCACCAGATATGCACCCTTCCCTGGTCCTGACAATTCAAAAAGTGTTACTCCCCCACTTGCCACACCACTGACTTGCTTCAACCCTTTCCCCAAAATAGGTCCCAAGTCTTCAATATGCAACCAGTATTAGCAGTACAATAGTTCAGTATCAAAGGAAAGATTATTAATATTATTGGCCAGGTTTCCCAAATCGATTGTTAGCCCATCGTAGCTCACGCATGGTCGTAGAGAGTAAGCCCTGAGCGTCATGTTCCCGTGTTTACATGGGTTTGGGCAGAGCGACTTATTTATCCCCCTACAACTACACCAACATTTCACAAAGTGCTTAATAAAGTCTCACTCCTGTCTAAATACGGTACGGCATTCTATAATTACCTGTATCATCTGTGTTCTTTAACACAATTACTGCTGCTTACTCTGAAGGGTTAACTTTTCTTTGACGCCACGCAGATCCTCCCATTAGCACCAGAGATTGCGTTAGACCGGAAATTGCCGGATTTGACCGATTTATAATGACAAAGACCGGAAAATATAAACCTCATCGGACATAAGGACCGATTGAAAATGACACGGCAGTTCACCGCAAATCTCTCTCTCTCTCTCTCTCTCTCTCTCTCTCTCTCTCTCTTTCTCAATGTCTCTCTCTCTCTCTCTCCCTCATCACTCTCTCTCACATGCACGTCTGGTTGCACAAACACACACGGGTTAAGTTACACTTTTTCCTGTTAATAATAACCTGTGTGAAATAAGCTGCATTGGGAGGTAAAGGGGAGACACTTTATTGTGAAGGTAAGACAGGAAATGATAGTTGTTGCTGGGTAGGCCTAGTTGTCGGTTTGTTATGTTGTCGCTAAGCTCTCTATGAGCTGCCTTGGTTTTGGAATATGAGCGCGCAGTTTAAGTTATAGTACATGAATGGACAGTCAAAAATAAGTTGTATTATCAGAACTGTTTAGCCTAAACATTAATTTGCGAACGGGGGCGCTGGGGGAGAGATAAGACAGCAGTCCTTTTCAGCGTCATCTTGCAATGCGCACTGTGAAGTGTGAACCCATGGGAATTATTGAAGGCACGCAGGACAACTACAACCCATATAAAACAAACTTTATACACTCGATTGAAGTTCTTTATGAGGAGATGTTATGGAAACTGTACAAGATCACCACCAAAGCCTTTTCAACCTTCCCAAAGTTGCATAACAGAGATGCAGGATGATCGTGACCACTCGACCATACTAGTGAGTTGTCTATAATTGATTCCTTTCTGGCCAGATTAATCTATCAACCTATGAAACATTGCGCAGACCCCACTTTCAGACTATTTCTCATTATTCTGTACATTATTATGTGTTGGCCTGAAATATGATGCAGAACAGAAACAACTTGTTATGAAACCATGCAGTATGTGTGCAAACACACAGCCTGCGTGAGTAGTCCAATATAATTAATTTCCTTATGCAAGATGAAGCTCTATGTTTTTTGTACAGCCTACTACTCCTTTACATTCAATTAGTTCAGTCCCAACTATACAGCAGGACTTAAACTGTTGTTATTGGCTATGTTTTTGCACCTGCTTGTCATCCATGCATTAAAATTATTATGTCCGGTATTTTTATCAGATGTCCGATACATTTTAATCATGCCGGTCACGGTGACCGGCTGTTAAAAATCCTAGCGCAACCTCTGATTAGCACACGCTGTTATTGTGAAAGGCCTGCCTGGAATGTGTGTACACACACGGAATGGTGAATGACATCAACGATTACGTCATCTAGTCACATGACATGTGTCATGTGACAGAGTGTCATGGCGGCCGCCAGCCGAGCCTTGTTTGTCTTGTTTAGGGCTGTGCTTTGTGATTAAAAGTCTTTTTTGGAGTAAATGAAGTCTCTTTATGGGCCTCTCCATTGACTTAACATGAAGGAGCTTCACTTCGCGTGCACGCCCAACGTGCGTTTTAAACAAATCGCGGACATTACCGATGCGGCCGCGACCGGAGCTACATACTGTAAGTATTAATACATTTACTGTAAAATACAGTAAGATTGACGGTGAGCGCTGTCAATGGCGTCATGTAGTCACCGATTTGAATGACGGTGAGGATCGTCAAGGGCAGCAGAACAGTTAATAAGAAGCCTTTTTATCAGATCGCTTTTTTGTTTTCCCATGTGTTTCTTGGCGTTCCCCATTGCACCAACCCCATTGAGATAAACAGACAGCGAGCAGATAAAAAGGCTTCTTACTACAGAACACGGAGGATACGGGTAATTATAGAATGCCATACCGTATTTAGACATGTGTGAGACTTTATTAAGCACTTTGCTTGTGAAATGTGAATGTTGGTGTAGTTGTAGGGGGCTAAATAAGTCTCTGCCGAACCCATGTAAACACTGGAACATGACGCTCAGGGCTTGGTCTCTACGACCATGCACACAACAGTACACAACAGATGAAGAGTTGTTGTTAATACACAGTTGAACTCTCTTTATTTAGTTAAAGCTAAGGCTGAAAAATACCTCAGCAATGAGACAGCAGAGCAGAAGACTGAAAGAAAGAATTCAGTTCATGTGCTTGGTAAGTAGGATAACAAACATAAATGTACATTTATCAATGATCAATTATGAAAACACACACACACACACACACACACACACACACACACACACACACACACACACACACAGAAGAAGATGTTCAAATGTTTGTGATTCATCTAAACGTGTATGTTCTATATTATGTTCTAAAGCTACACAGGATATGACCCAGGATCAGCGACAACTGTTCCTGGATATGACCCAGGACCAGCAACAAGTGTTCCTGGATATGACCCAGGATCAGCAGGTCCTACTGACAGAAAAACATCAAGAACTGGAGAAAAATAACAAACTCCTGACAGAAAAAGACCAAGAATTGGATAAACATAAACAACTGCTGTCAGAAAAAGAACAAGAACTGGTGAAAAGCAATAAACTATTGGAAGAAAAAGACCAAGAGATGAAGAACAGTAAAACACTACTGACAGAAAAGCACCATGAAGAACTGAAGAAAAGTAATGAACTACTGTCAGAAAAAGACCAAGAATTGGATAAACATAAACAGCTGCTGTCAGAAAAAGAACAAGAACTGAAGAACAGTAATAAACTACTGACAGAAAAAGACAACCAACTGAAGGAAAGGAATAAACAAATAAAAGAAAACAACCAAGACTTTGAGAAACAGAGTCAACTACTGACAGAGAAATACCAAGAACTGAAGAAAAGTAATGAATTCCTGACAGAAAAAGGCCAAGAAGTGGATAAACAGAGACAACTACTGACAGAAAAAGTCCAAGAGATGAAAAACAGTAATAAACTACTGGCAGAAAAAGACCAAGAACTGAAGGAAAGAAATAAACAACTAAAAGAAAAAGCCCAAGAATTGGATACATGTAATAAACTACTGACAGAAAAAGACCAAGAATTGGATGAACATAAACAGCTGCTGTCAGAAAAAGACCAAGAACTGGCGAAAGGTAATAAACTACTGGAAGAAAAACACCAAGAACTGAAGAAAAGTAATGAACTCCTGACAGAAAAAGGCCAAGAAGTGGATAAACAGAGACAACTACTGACAGAAAAAGACCAAGAGATGAAGAACAGTAATAAACTACTGGCAGAAAAAGACCAAGAGATCAAGAACAGTGATAAACTACTGGCAGAAAAAGACCAAGAACTGAAGGCAAGAAATAAACAAATAAAAGAAAAAGCCCAAGAATTGGATACATGTAATAAACTGCTGTCAGAAAAAGACCAAGAATTGGATGAACATAAACAGCTGCTGTCAGAAAAAGACCAAGAACTGGCGAAAGGTAATAAACTACTGGAAGAAAAACAGCAAGAACTGAATAATAATAATAAACTACTGAGAGAAAAAGACCAAGAGATGAAGAACAGTAAAACATTACTGACAGAAAAGCACCATGAAGAAATGAAGAAACATAATAAACTACTGTCAGAAAAAGACAACCAACTGAAGGAAAGAAATAAACAACTAAAAGAAAAAGCCCAAGAATTGGACATAAGTAATAAAATCATGACAGAAAAAGACCAAGAATTGGAGAAACAGAGACAACTACTGACAGAAAAAGACAGCAAACTGGAGGAAAGTTCTAAACAAATAACAGAAAAAGGCCACCAGCTGATGGAAAGTATCAAACTACTGACAGAAAAAGACCAAGAACTGAAGAAAAGTAATAAACTACTGGCAGAAAAAGACCAAGAACTGAAGGAAAGAAATAAACAACTAAAAGAAAAAGCCCAAGAATCGGATACATGTAATAAACTACTGACAGAAAAAGCCCAAGAATTGGATGAACATAAACAGCTGCTGTCAGAAAAAGACCAAGAACTGGCGAAAGGTAATAAACTACTGGAAGAACAACAGCAAGAACTGAATAATAATAATAAACTACTGACAGAAAAAGACCAAGAGATGAAGAACAGTAAAACATTACTGACAGAAAAGCACCAAGAAGAACTGAAGAACATTAATAAACTACTGTCAGAAAAAGACAACCAACTGAAGGAAAGAAATAAACAACTAAAAGAAAAAGCCCAAGAATTGGACATAAGTAATAAAATCATGACAGAAAAAGACCAAGAATTGGAGAAACAGAGACAACTACTGACAGAAAAAGACAGCAAACTGGAGGAAAGTTCTAAACAAATAACAGAAAAAGGCCACCAGCTGATGGAAAGTATCAAACTACTGACAGAAAAAGACCAAGAACTGAAGAAAAGTAATAAACTACTGGCAGAAAAAGACCAAGAATTGAAGAACATTAATAAACTACTGACAGAAAAAGTTAACCAACTGAAGGAAATAAATAAACAACTAAAAGAAAAAGCCCAAGAATTGGACATAAGTAATAAAATAATGACAGAAAAAGACCAAGAATTGGAGAAACAGAGACAACTACTGACAGAAAAAGACAGCAAACTGGAGGAAAGTTCTAAACAAATAACAGAAAAAGACCACCAGCTGATGGAAAGTATCAAACTACTGACAGAAAAAGACCAAGAACTGAAGAAAAGTAATAAACTATTGACAGAAACAAACATACAATTGGAGGACTGTAAACAAGTGATGTCAGAAAAAGACCAAGAACTGAAGAAAAGTAATAAACTATTGACAGAAACAGACATACAATTGGAGGACTGTAAACAAGTGCTGTCAGAAAAAGACCAAGAACTGAAGAAAGGTATTAAACTACTGGCAGAAAAAGACCAACAACTGAATCAGAAAGACGAAGAGCTGAAGACGAGGAAAAAGGAAGAGGATGATGAAAACAAACAGCTTGGTGAGAATTGGATTATAAAAAAAACTCATATCTTGATTATTAGTGTCAGTGTTTCATTAAATAATGAATAATATAATATAATATAATATAATATAATATAATATAATAATGATATCTTTAACATGACATTACAGCGCAGCAGATCTGTGATCTGAAGACTGAATTAGAGAAACTGAGGACTAAATCAGGCCAACAGACTGGTCAGTAAGATGTAATACATGTCCTTGTTTGGATGTGTGTGTGCGCGCGCGCGTGTGTGTGTGTGTGTGTGTGTGTGTGTGTGTGTGTGTGTGTGTGTGTGTGTGTGTGTGTGTGTGTGTGTGTGTGTGTGTGTGTGTGCGTGCGTGCGTGCGTGCGTGCGTGCGTGTATATATATTTTTTCCTTTTTTCTTCCAGTGATTAATTAAATCATAAATACTGCATGTCTTTCGCAGCTCAGCAGATCTTTGATTTGAAGACTGAATCAGAGAAACTGGGAACTGAATCTGACAAAAAGACTGGTCAGTAAGGTGAATTGATCTTTCCTTATGTGCGACATTATAACATTAATACGTTGATAAATAGTTGTATTGTCTCGTCTTATAGAGCGTGGGTATACGTCTACAGCAGGCCCCAAGCTACCAGTCAGGAGATGGAGCATCAACATTCCTCCAGGAAGTAAGTCATTAAAAGTACAAAAGTACTACCGTAACATACCGGTACATCCAGTGTCATTTAATAAAGTACTACCGTAACATACATCCAGTGTCATTTAATAAAGTACTACCGTAACATACATCCAGTGTCATTTAATAAACACTTTTTGAGCGGTGCTAACCACTCCTACATCTGGCTTTGTCTGTTTGTCCCTGTTCGCCCTGTGTTCATTGGCCAAGCTTCGCTGGACCCTTAATTAAATGAACTCATGAATAGCACCGCTCACTTCACAATGGGTGTGATTTTGAGTAAATTCTCTTACTTTTGACAATACCTGGACTATTTATGTTGTGTTGCAGAGGATGGAGGGAACACAGACTCCACTCTTCCACTGAAGAAGACACACAGTATGCTATGGGTTCCTCCAAACAGTGAGTCAATGTTAATCTTTCAATGTGTGTTCATGATGTTACACTATTACTTATATGGTCATGCATTCAGTTCCATTGACTGCCTTTATATGGTTATACTTGTTCTATTGATAAATAGGAAATCTACAAAATGATCTAAATGTAATCACCAGCTCATGTCTGTGGTGGAGACATCTGCGTGCATTTACGATTTCCAAAACAGTGACGACAGTTTGCGAAAATCAAAAAAAATAATAATAATAATAATAACTCTGGTCTGAAAATAAATACGAAACGGGCGGCAGTGTGGGCTGCGATATTCGGCCGATAAATAGCCTTTTTTGTTACCACCACACTGACTTCTCATTGATTGATTGATTGATTGAATATTTTATTAGACAACAATGAAGAGTACAGTCAAACAAAAACAAAAAAATAGTACAGCACAATTACAGTGAAACACCCATGCTTAATGTAAAAACACATGAACATTACCAGTAAAGCGTAACACAAAAAAATAAGGTAATTGTGAATGGTCAGTGCAACAGCGTATTTCTATGTGATGTCAGAACCACCCCGTAGTATCTCTTTCACATTAAAATGTCCAAATAATGCATTAACATATAGATTCTGGCTCTACAGTACATGATCCAATCCACCTGGACTGTTTGTTTGATGCCTATGTTGTGTTGCAGTGAGTGAAATGACCACTGATGAAGACTCCTTTCTACCAGTGAGGAAGAGGAGACTCAGTAAGGATCTACCTCTAGATAGTAAGTCTAGGCTGCTTTTTCAAATAGAACAGAACTTTTAAGTGCACAAGATTTAAACAAAGATAACCTTGATTTATGGACTTACCGTAAGAGACAGTGTAATGTGTCTGTAGTATTTTTCTTAGTGGTGTCCAACGATTAAATATTTTAATCGCGATTAATCGCATGATTTATGTAGTTAATCGCGCGATTAATCGCAAATAAGTCATCAGCTTTTATCAGGTCACAATGTAACTTAGAGGGATATCTTTCAAGTCTTTTGTGGCCCTATTAACTTGGGAGTGGAAATATTTGCAGGATTTATGCGAAAGTATGTTAATCTTTTATTCAAAATCAATTGAAAACCTGAATAAATCATAATGGTATTGCATTAAACAGACTGCAGCTGATGGGTATAAGGATCTGCTAAATGATTACTGTTGTGTTCACTGTTGTGTTAATTGCGATTAATTTAGTTAACTCGGACAGCACTAATTTTTCTATTTGTTCCAATTTCCTCTTTGGCATTGCCTTGTGCATTGTGTTCCCTGATTGCTGCCAAGCCCCCCACTGTCTGTCCCCGGACAGACCGGACAGCCCCCCAAAAGAGGACATGTCCGTGTAAAAGAGGACGTATGGTCATCCTACCTCTGACACACATTGGGTCACCAACGGCTTGTTTTACAATTCACTTGATGGATTCATTTAATACGATAAAAGCAACAATGGAAATCATGGCAAGGATTATCGTTATCAAACATGTGATGTCTGAGCATGACTAATTTGTCCCAGAAAAATACAGCAATTATGAATCTTTAACTAGATTCTCTTATGATGTGGCATGTTCACTCTGATCTTGCACAATCTTATGGGGCACTGAAATTGTGTGTGATAATGTACTGTATAGGCACATTGTTTAGTAACTGAGTTTTTACTGTATATTGTGTTTATAGTTTTATAACATTATCCATTGTGTTGTCTTCCAGTGGCAGGAGACAACACTTTAGACTCACCAGTGTCTACCACTGCACCTGAGCTGAGACTGGTGCTACTGGGGAGGACTGGAGCTGTGAGGAACGCAGTAGGAAACACCATCCTGGGCAAGGAGGCGTTCTGCACTGAGGCCAGCTCCTCCCACCTGAGCCAGAGGAGTCGGAGGAGAGAGGGTGACGTCTGTGGGAGACGGCTGGTGTTGGTGGACACTCCAGACTCTGGATGCTCACTGGAGGACACGAGGCAGGATGCGGGGCTGTGTGTACGTCTGTCCGCCCCGGGTCCCCATGCCTTCCTCCTGGTCATACCAGCAGAGCCCTCTGAAGGAGAGGTGAGAGGGATGATGGAGAAGATGCAGGAGGCATTTGGAGAGAGCTGCTGGGAACACAGCATTGTCATCTTCACCCACGCTGACAGTGAGCAAAAGCAGAATGTTGAAGAGTTTCTCCAAGCAAGCAATCAGGAACATCAGCAGCTTGTAGAGAAATGTGGGAACAGATGTCACCTCCTCAACATCACAGACAGCAGCGAAGCTGGTCAGGTTTCACAGCTGCTGGAGAAGATAGACATCATGGTGGCAGGAAACACAGAGAGCTTCTACAGCACTCAGACCTACCAGGAGGCAGAGGCCCAGGTCAGAGAGATGGAGAGAAAGATTCAGAGGGACATGGAGGAGAGGAGACACGTGGAGGAGCAGAAGATGAGGGAGAGGTTTGAGAAGGAGCTGAAGGACTCTCTGAGGAAGATAGAGGGATCCATTCAAGAGCAAGAAGGAGACATCAGGAGGATCGACCATCGGACAAGCAAACTAGAGCGACACATGAGGGAGGAGAGGGACGAAGAGAAGAAAAGAGAGCTGGAAGCAGAGTTGAGGAGGGAGTCTGAGAGAAGAGAGGAGATGGAGAGAAAGCTAGAGAGGTTTAGAGCAAAGAGAGAGAATGAGAGGAGAGAGGGGGAGGAGAGACACAGACAGGACATGGAGGAGATGAGAGAGACCTACGAAGCAGAGGCCAGAGTGGAAGCAGAGAGAAACCTGATGAAGGTTCTCCTGCCTGAGATCCAGAGGAACATCATGATCTCAAGCACAAAGATGCAGAGAGAGTTTAACAGACAACTGGAGGAGAAGAACAGAGAGATGGCAACGTTGAAACTAAAGTTAGAGGAGAGCCACAGCAGTTGTTCAGTACTGAAGGAGATGTTAGACAACTCACTGGACATACGCCTGAACTTACTGGAAAAATCAGAACTGGTAGAAGGGGGAAAATGTGAGAGGGGGAACATGTGAGCAGAAGCAGGGTTCAGGAGATTCCACTTTTAGCTGCTGTAAAGAATAGTCAGCATATGTACGTTTGGAAGAGCAAAATGTAATTGTATTATCTTTTAACTAAAACATTACATTCCAACTACATGGTATCAATGTAGAACCTTTGTTAGCTTCCAAGACCAAGACCAACCTTTGTTAGCTTCCAAGACCAAGACCAATATGTCTATGAACTATGGCGGTACATGCATAGATACAAGATATGTGATAGTTACCTACTCCTCCCACGAGGGAAATTCGGGTATCGCAGCCCAACCCAGCTACTTTTTTTTCAGCTTAACCCAGCTGAACACAGTGCAGCCCACAAGGAGCGCGAGGGGGGGAGCAGTGATAGTTGGAGCGGGGAATCGTACCTGCGACCTCTGGGGTCTCCGGAGTCCTAGGTATGGACACTAACCACTCAGCCATCACTGCTCTATATGTATTTGTTAACTTCAGGATGTGTAACAGCACAAAAACGAAAAACCCACCTGGTTTATCTTTGTGAGGAAGCATGTTTAATAATAATTAAGATTTTAAATCTGGCTTGTAAATAGCTGCTCCAGTTCATGCTAATTCATGTTGTGATGATGATGATGATGGTGATGATTATTATTACAGTAAACTTTGTTTCATATGAAAGACATTTCATAACTAGTGTTACTTATGTCCTACTGCATATTCATTATTGATAGCTTTTTGATCGACTGTAGATACAATATATCACCAAGAAAGAGGAGAACATCAACCCAGTTCTTAAATCCTTACACTGGCTCCCTGTGTGTCAAATAATTGATTTCAAAATACTACTGCTGTTCTATAAAGCTTTAAATTGCTTTGGGCCAAAAATATATATATGACCTACGATGTTATGAAGCAAACAAACCTCTCAGGTAATTTGGGAAAAGTCTGCTTTCTGTTCCTACAACCAAACATAATTGTGAGGAAGCAGCATTTAGTTTTTACACACTAACCATGAGGCTTGCATAATTATGTAATTAGAATCCCTCACTCCTCATGCAAAATCAATTAACCACAAATTAAATATGTATGCGCCCAACATTTGTCAACACGTATAAAAGCATTATAATATTGACCACATAACATGTACGCAGGCTTACCATCTTGATAAGGTGCCGTATGGATGAAATCTAGCTGTGTCCATTTACTCCATTTCCAATTCCAATGTAGGATAAGGACAGACTCTCATCAGTATAAATAAATAAAGTTCTGATAAAACAAAACAAAAAGAAAACCGATTTTGACTGATTCCAGTAAAATCTTTTTACCTCAACAAAGGTGCAATTGTTCAGTAGAAAGTGCTTATACAATAGGCCTATCCATTCCAAGTTTTATTTGCCTTTGAAAACGAACTCACTATTCTCATTACGTTTATTTATACATATTTGTATTTGGACAGGGCAGTGCATGTTAATGATCACCACACATACATTGCTGTGTAAATAGGCCTACACCATAGGAAGAATGCTAATTTCCATCTGTAGTCTCCATACAGAAAACAAGCAACATTACAAAAAAAGAGACACATATAAACATTACTAAAAGGGTGCAAACAGAAGAGAAAATACAACAGTAAAAAAGGCCTATTGTTGGCCTAAGATACCAGAAAAGCTCTCTTCACAGTGAGAGAAGCCCTGGCCAGCCTCTCCTGGCCCCCGGGGGAGTTTTCCCAGGCTGAACCCAGACTCCTGCTGCCTCACGTGGGATGGAACTCTGACGACCACCTGGCCTGGCTGCTTCACACCCTGCTCAGCCTGCACATCCCACCCTGGCAGCCAGAGCCCTCCCACCACGATCAGTGGTTCTCAACCTGTGGGTCAGGACCCCCAGGGGGGTCGCCACATTTTGGGGGATCCCCCGATGAATAACTTAATGTGCAACATTGTTTTCTCTTTCAACAGTAAACAAACAAACATAATGTTTAAGTGTATGAGGGTATCTGCACATCTCAAAAGTGACAATTTAAGGACTTTTTAATAGCCTTTTATCTACAACTCTGAATTTTTAGGACCCCCTCGAAAATGAGATGGTACATCTCAAGGGTTTTATCCTCCAATGGAATTGTGAAATAAACAACAAAGGGTTTTATTAAGGCTGTAAAAGAATAAACATGTCTCCTTCATTGACCAGTTTTGATATGTTTTGAGACAATATGAATTTGATGTCATATTATGTTCATGTTTAAAGTCGGCCTCCTGTTCAGTGCTACCAGTGCTGTTATATTATTTTATATAATAACCCTAACCCTAGTAAAGCATGGATTAAAGTTCTCAGTCGCCACAACTGATTTCAGTCATTTGGATTCCATAGCAGCTAGCTAGCATGTCTGCTATGGAAGCATGTTGATCACCGGAAGTAGTCGATCGACAAGCTCTCAATGCATCAATTTACAATTGAAGCATTTAGCAGAGCGACTTACAATAAGCAAGGTAATACATCAGTACATCAATATCAATACATGAAATGGAAAGAAATAGTAAGCAATCCAAGAAAACAGTTAGACTGAGCACCGCCTATTCAGTAAAAACTTCAACAAATAACGTAAAAAAAACAAAAAAAAACAATCTAAATGACTTCATGGTCATTGAGGGTGGGCGAGTGCTACGGTAAGTGCTATGGGCTAAGTTTGGGGTTAGCAAACTTTTAGAAATGAAGTGCCATGCTTTTATTTTCTAGATAGTCAGTGTGCCATGTCAACATACATTTTAATGGCAAATATTTTTTGACATATTTTGATTTTTTCTTTGTTATAACGATCATTAGACCCAGAGCAATAATCCTCCTATCTCCCTGACTCCCTCCCCAGTCAGAGTTCATAGCTTTAATGAATGTAGAATGATGTGCAAGATATCATTTCTGTAAATTAGCTAACTTAATGTAATTGACCACGTTTTTTTTCAAATATAAATCCCCTCTCTCACACAGTGATCACCCTCCCATCCCCTGCTTTAAACACTTTAAACGTTGTAGACAGGCTGCTTTTTAAGACCTGGTACCACTTTGACCCTTATGTTATGCTTTAACTATTAAACTATAGCAGATCTACAAGCTCACAGCGTGGCACCAAGTGCTGTACTGCAAGCTTGTACATCTGCTAATCTTGAGGTCCTTGATATTAAAAGAAAACTGAACCACTGAAACATGCGTTTTTCAAAAACCTTAGAAGTATTTAGAAGGCATTTATAGAATTGGTTAAAGAATATTCAAAGACTTGCAAAAATTCTCATTTATTTAATAATATATATTTTTTTTTAAATAGCAGATGTACAAGCTTGCAGCGTTGAGCTTGTATATCTGCTATTTTTAATAGTTAAATCATAAAATACTGGTAAAAGTAATAATGCGTTCCATGTCTTAAAGAGTGAAGATAGCATTTTAAACTAGCAATATGAACATAACATTCTAATGTTGTGGGATATTTCATGAAAGCAAATGTTAAAGCCTCAATCTGTGATTTCTTTACCTGTTTGGCAGTATGAACAGCAGGAACAATGGGCCCCATTCATCAAGCACTTTACGGCCAAATTACACCCATATTTTGATCTTACCAGCATTTAGGAGGTCAGATTCAGCAATGTTTTTTTGTCAGGGATTTTGAAGGTAAAA
This sequence comes from Nannobrachium achirus, assembly GCF_963921795.1. Classification (NCBI taxonomy): domain Eukaryota; kingdom Metazoa; phylum Chordata; class Actinopteri; order Myctophiformes; family Myctophidae; genus Nannobrachium; species Nannobrachium achirus. The sequence continues at coordinate 3,625,115 of NC_137815.1, forward strand.
CAGAAATATAAGATTTAGTCACTTTATTTACACTATATTTACAACCAGATTGATGTTACTAAAACATCATGACATTTTACATATTGTGTTAATTGTTTAGGAATCGGTGCTAGTGTGAGGTCCTTTCACACTGTTTCCCTAATCGCACATTTGGACAATATTTTTACACTGTTGAGATGTATAATTATTATTATTATTTTTTTGCTTTAACCCGATTAGACCTGCAACGCATTATTACTGTAACCATTATTTTATGTTTTCACTATTGAAAAATTCTCGATTCTATAAATGTTTTCTAAAAAAACACATGTTTCTATCTAAGTGATTCTCAAACTTTTGGACCCTCAAAATGATATTTATTTGGCTAAAAAAAATACATACTGTATAAGACACCATGACAGCGAGGGGCGACCGTCAGGGGGTCTCGACCCGCAGGTTGACTGCCGCTTGCGGCGTGCTGTCGCTACCCTGAAAGGTTAAGCCCTTTGCACACAGGACCGTTGTGTTTATTACGTTTGCTGCATGATTAAAAACGCATTGGATTTGGTGTGCAAGGCTGTGGGGAATCCACACTGCGGATCCGAAGAGGAGTCATAAAAGGAGTCAATGAGTTTTTACCGCATGCGACATGACGCACAAATCAAACTGGGTTAGATCGGGAAAAAAACGCACAGCCGCAGCCACCCGCCAGCCGCCACAGGGCAAATTCGGAGCCGATGTGCATGAGGTCATAGAGAATCATTGTTTTCTTTAAAGGTGATACACCATGCATTTAAAAAGTATTTATGTCATATTGTTTATGTCCCAAAAACGTTTTTCAAAAGGTTTGAGGCTAAATTACCACTCCTGAATAGAGAGCCTCTCTCATTTTTGAATGGCTCTCAGAGCATTTCAGCTGCAGTACCACCTTTGGCCTGAACTGCTGAACTGATGACGTCACAATTGGCAGATGACGTCACAATCGGCAGCAAATCTGGACAGCCTGTTTTGAGAACCCGTGGGATACTTTTAACCTTCGCCTTCTCAAAACCAGAGAAAGACACAACGGTCAGAAATGGGACTTTGTGAGGATAGAAGGTGCTAGTGGGACCCCAAAAAAAGGTTTTAAAATAGGAAAAGTGAAATTTCATGGTGTATCACCTCATAGATGAAAATCGTCAGTTTTTTTCCGTGCGGAAACAAAAACGCGTCTGTGTGCAAAGGGCCTCTCCACAGACAAAACTCAGATGCGTGACACGTTATTTTTAGGTCATTATACACGTTTAGGGTGCATCAGAAGCATAAATCATGCAAACACGATCCCAGTTTGTAGAAAACACCAGAGAACTTAATAAACAGTAGTGCAACAAATGTTTCATCTATTAATTCTCTTTCCCCTTCCACGGGAGGTTGTTGTGAATCTGTGAATCAACGTGCGGGTCGAGACCCCCACAGAGGTCTCGAAACTTAAGACAGACGGTCGCCACTCACCGTGTGTGTGTGTGTGTGTGTGGGGGGGGGGGGGGGGGGGGGGGGGGGGGTCGCTCCCGCTGTTACGGTCGCTCCCGGGGTCGCTCCCTACGGTCGCCATTACAAAGATTTGCACCAATTTTCACTGCTTTTCAAAAATAGCAGATGTGCAAGCTCACAGCGTGGCACACGGTGCCACGCCTTGAGCTTGTATATCTGATATTTTTCAATAGCTTAAGTATAAAATAATTCCAGGTCTCAATGGGTAAATCCATGGTAATGTGTTACGGTCTGATGGGAGTCTGTTCTCCTATTAGTCAGGTCCCTTATGCTTTGATTTATACTTTTGTTGGATTTTTTTGAGGATTTGCAAACCTATACATTTTTGGAAAGGTTATTGTCTAAGGAATCAGAAAATCAATGTTCCCATTTGCCCAGATGTGTTTATGGCCGCCATATTGGAATTTACAAAATGGCCACTATAAAATTACATTTTGTAATATCTTGGCCTCTAAATAAGCTGGAACATTGATTTTAACTGCTAAACCTACATTTGCAGGGTCAAGGAATCCAATGGTGGTAGTTATAAAGCTCAAATGATTTCAACATTAACCCTTAGATGCTAGACTGGGTCCAAAACGGCCTGGTATGGTTGTTTTCTTGCCATATTAGTTTCACTACCGGTATGTCATTTTGTTGGATTTTTTTGGAGGATTTGCAAAACTATACATTTTTGGAAAGGATATTGTCTAAGGAATCAGAAAATACATTTTCCCATTTGCCCAGATGTCTGCGGTGGCCATATTGGAATTGACAAAATGGCTGCCGTAAAATGTTTTGTAATATCTTGACTTCTAAATAATTGGAACATTGATTTCAATAGCTAAACCTACATTTTAAGGGTCAAGGAATCCAATGGTTCACGTTATCATTTCATTTTTTGTACCATCCCATTGAAATGCATAATCCACCATATGGGTAAAAATGGCACAGCTCAGGCAGTCAGTCAGATACTAACTTTTTTTTATTGAGATGTATTTTAGATGTTTGTGTAACCATTTTAAGCATCATGACAAGTATAATCATATACAGTCTCTATGCATCATCATACTCATCATCATCACTTTCATGCATCACAGCTTGGGAATCGTCATCGTTCTGGAACTGGCTGCTGCACTGACACGTCAGTGTAAGTCCTTAGCTTTGCAGGAACATCTGCCAGAAGAACATTCAGATTTACACTAGTATTGGACCATCTCAAGGATGGCCTTTGGGGCTGGAAGGACCTCTCTGGTTGTTGGTTTCAGCATGCCATCCAAGTGTTTGAAGTACCCATTGCAGGGGATCCAGCTGTGGATCGTTCAGAGCAATGGCTACTTGTGCCCATGCCCTTGTTTGGACATCGATTCTCAAGATGTTCTGCTTCAGAGCTCCAGGTGTTGGATGGAGCTTGTCACTTTCTTGATGTTGATGCACATACAAAGTACTCCAGTGTTGACAGCAGTTCTTCCATAATTTCAGCTTCATCCAATCTGCAGAGCATTGTCAACATCTTCATCTGTTTTGAGGTAGACCCTGTAGCTAGATTGCCTTGCCTATACAGGAGAACCTGTATAGGCAAGAGAAGATATGACCCATGGAGACCAGCCACCTCAAGCTGGAAATTCTACCCACCAAGATGCAACAGATACAGGATTTACAGTCATTATAGAGCACTATACATTATACAGTGGATGGCATGGTGCTTGCGCAGAAGCTGAGCAAAACGGCGAGTAGTAGTGACAGTAGTGACAGTCAAGGATCTGAATGGCTTATTCAATGACAGACTGCTGCAACTAACACAAGATTATGATGAAAGATTCTCTGAAGAGTGCAACCAGAGATAAACGAAGACAAGGAGAAGCTTCTATTAAGTATCAAGCCAGAGATGACACCAACATCAAACACATAATGTGTTATGTGTCCGATGTTGGTGTATGTTGGTGGATTACAACAGGGGATCTTCCAAGCTGATCATCACATCTGCTTCTAGATACATCTAGAAGATCTATAGAGCAACAAAGACCTGGTCTTTGCAGAAAATAACCGCAAAGAAGCATACACACTGCTGATCCACCAGGCTGTGCTGGCTTCACAGCAAAACCCACCTAATGCATGTTTGTATTTCCCTACCCAGATAAGGACATTTTAGTGCAGGTCAAAGCAAACTGTGGCCTCTTGCTGAATAACTCATCCATTTCTATGGCCTCTGGTGTTGTGAAGTTTCAACCACTGTGGCGAGCTCTAGGTAAAGAAAGAGCAAAGGCTTTGCCAGCCTTCCATGCATTCGCTGGGGTCGACAACACAGGGAGGTCCTCCTGTATAGGCAAGGCAACCTGGCTGCAGATGTACCTCAAAACAGATGAAGACCTTATCAATGCTCTGTAGATGCTTTTGGATGAAGCAGAAGTGACAGAAGGAATGCTGTCAACACTGGAGTCCTTTGTATGTGCAGCTTTCTCACCCTAGGGTAACAACATCATGACCATTCCTGACCTGTTCTGCAAACATAGGGCAGAAAGTGACAAGCTCCCAACACCTAGAGTTCTGAATCAGCACATCTTGAGAGTCCATGTCCAAACAAGGGCATGGACACAAGCAGCCATTGCTCTGAAGGATCCACAGCTGGATCCCCTGCAAAATGGGTATTTCAAACACTTTATTGGCATGCTGAAACCAACAACCACAAAGGTCCTCCCAGCCCCAAAGGCTATCCTTGGGGTGGTCCAATGCAAGTGTAAATCGGACTGTTCTTCTGGCAGATGTTCCTGCAAAGCTAAGCCTGTACTGACATGTGTCAGTGCAGCAGCCAGTTCCAAGACGACGATGATTCCCAAGCTGTGATGCACGAAAGTGAGGATAATGATTATGATGTTGCATAAAGACTGTCTTTGATTACACATGTCATGATGTTTAAGATGGTTACACAAACAATTGAAGACCACAGTTAAATATAAAATAACTCTGAATTGGTATCTGACTGATTGCCTGGGCTGTGTTTTTTTTACCCATATGGTGGATTGTGTATTTCAATGGGATGATACAAAAATATTTAATGATAACTTGGACCACTATAGGTTTAGCCATTAAAATCAATGTTCCATCTTATTTAGAAGCCAAGATATGACAAAACATACATTTTACAGTGGCCATTTTGTAATTCCAATATGGCTGCATAAACACATCTGGGCAAATGGAAACATTGATTTTCTGATTCCTTAGATAACAACCGTTCCAAAAATGTATAGTTTAGCAAATCTTCAAACAAATCCAACAAAATTACATTGTGAAACTAATATTGCAAGAAGACAACCACACCAGGCCATTTTGGACCCAGTCTAGCATCTAAGGGTTAATGTTGTAATTATTTGAGATTTATAACTACCACCATCGGATTCCTTGACCCTGAAAATGTAGGTTTAGCAGTTAAAATTAATGTTCCAGCTTATTTAGAGGCCAAGATATTACAAAACGTAATTTTATGGTGGCCATTTTGTAAATTCCAATATGGCCGCCATAAACACATCTGGGCAAATGGGAACATTGATTTTCTGATTCCTTAGACAATAACCTTTCCAAAAATGTATAGGTTTGCAAATCCTCAAAAAAATCCGACAAAATTACATAACCGACCTGACTATATATGGCAGTGAATGCTGGACCCTGAAGCCAACTCTGCAGAAGTCTCTAGACGGGTGCTGCACCAGAATGTTACATGTAGTGCTCAATATCAGCAAGAGTACACATGTTACCAACAAGAATCTGTATGCTGGAATATTAAAGTAGTAGTTCACCCCCAAAATGACTTTTTTCCTATCGAGACTTGAGTTCAATAATAGTGTTTTGTTTTTGTCGCCTTCCTAAGACAATAATTTGAGGAGAAGCTTTGTAGGCCCATTGATTCCAGATGGAGACCCGAATGCATTTGGGTCTCCATGCGGAATCAATGGGGGTACATTTATTATAATCAAATTATTGTCTTAGGAATGCGACAAAAACAAAAAGATATTATTGAACTCCATGGGGTGAGTAATCAATAGGAAAAAAAGAAATGTACTCAAGAAAGACGCAGGAGCGCAAAGCAACAACGAGCTGGCCAGATGTGTGGAGAACCGAGATGACTGGAAGCGAGGATGGAGGGCTCGTCTGAGGACGACCTAGAGAGAGAGAGAGAGAGAGAGAGAGAGAGAGAGAGAGAGAGAGAATGTGTTACATGATGTTGTGTCAATGTACATGTATCATGTTGTATGGTGTTTGCAGCCTCCTGGTCAGAGCCAGGGACATGCTGGGCCCCTGATTCAGCCTGGGAAAAAGAGTTGGAGAGGCCCTCATTGTGCGCTATAGAGAGAGATCTCTCTCTATAGCGCTGCTGCTACTTTGCCATTTCAGATCATGAATTCGACGTTGTCGGGTGGAAACCTTGTATGTCCAAAACCGTTAGTTTCGTATAATCATTTTAAAAATGATTTAAACTAGTGAAAACAGCCGATCTACAAGCACACAACGCCTCGCGCCGCGAGGCGTTGTGTGCTTGTAGATCTGCTGTTTTGCGAAAAAATTTACAAATGTGAAACTTGGAGATACAAGGTTTCTGCCCTACAGTGACGATTTACTTTGTTGGCCGCCTAGCCCCCAAAATGGAACGAAGAACGACATTTCTTTTTTTTTTTCTACCTTTTTTAAAAAAAGGTAGAAGTTTAAATTGTTTCCACCTGAAACTCACTGGCCTTAAAGATTCTTCTGAGATGAACATGTAAAAAAAATATTTTTGCACTACACCCACCCATGCTACACCCCCCCTCATATTTTTTGAACCTTAAGTGCTGTTCGGGTCATTTTGACCCGGAAGCACAGATGCACAGAAATACACAGTATTATGAAAAAACAGAGACACACAGTCACCCCCACTTGTCACCCCCACTTCTAACACCCCCCTTCCGAAGCCCCATTCCGACCCCCCCCCCCTTTCCGCACCCCCCCCCCCCCCCTCCCCACACTTAACCCCTGATGCACAGAAATGCAAGGAATCATGTACAAACACAGATACACAATCACCCCCTAACCCCTTCCACCCCTCCAACCCCCCTCACCTCGCCCTTACCCCCTCCCCTCCAAACCCCCCAACCCAACCCCCCCACCTCCCTCCCACACCCCCCCCTGCCACCCCAGATGCACAGAAATAAAAGAAAGCATGTATACTAACCTCCTTCCCCCCCTCCCCCCTCCTATCGCCCTCACCCCCCCACACCCTTCACCCCCTCTCCTCCTCACTCTCCCCTCCTCACCCCCTCTCCTCCTCACCCCTCCCCCCCTCCCCCCTCCCCTCCTCACCCCTCACCCCTCCCCTCCTCACCCCTCACCCCTCACTTATCTGAAGTTTTCCTTGTGACTGTACTGTATCTTAGGGGAAATTTTACATTATTTTACATAAACATAAGGTGTGTAAAGTAACACTGTATTGATGTGATGTGGTGTGGATGAAAATGTTGTTTACAGGGGTGCCCTGAGACCAAAGTGTTTGAAAACCTCTGTCTTTGTATACGTTCAAGTGTATATTCATATGTGATGTTCATGTGTGTTCACATGTGTGTTCAGCTCTATGTGAGAATGATGTCCTGTTGAACCACAAGTATTCAATTAATGGGCATGTTGTTCATAAAAATATTGTCTGATTTTCATTTTGTCCTATAAGCATGAGCAATATTGCCCAGTATTAAATAAAGTCGTTTTTTTACATGAATTCCAGCGAAATCATTAAAAACGCCAAGCTCTTTCAGTGTTTAATGTGATATAGCAAAGCAAGAATGCAAACATTTACCATATATATCATATGAATTGTTTGGTATTGAGTCAAAGTCAATGTATCATGATGATTTGTTAAGTTAAAATTTATATTAGTGTTGTTTTTTTTAAACCAAATACCCCCCGGGTCAAAATGACCCGAACGGAACGAAGGTGTAGTGAATCTGAACAGAACTTAAGGGTTAATTTGTACACGCACAATGCAGTCCTCTTCAATAGGAGAAAATAGGAGGGCGCGGAGCGCAGGTTTGGAGCGCATATACCGGCTACAATGTACTGTAACAGCAGGAGTCGGCTCTCACTCGCAGTTCCTAATGCTGCGTGGTGGACATTAACCCCTTCATGCCCGTGGACGGCTCACCAAGACAGCAGCACACACAGCCACTCATTGTTTAAGTTTAACCACAAGGACACCAGTTCACCAAGAAAAGGCTTCATTCTGAAGACCTTTTAAAGGTCAGTCACTAAAGTGAATAGTTAAAGGTGACAGAGTGAAGCTTATAATAGCCGGGGACCCACAACCCTAGTCAAAAATCCTATAGGATTCTGATAGAAAAATCCTTTAGAAAATCCCATTAAGAATCCTATAAGAATCCTTTACAGTTTTGGAACAGATCCTATTGGATATTTTCTTATAGGATAATAATCCTTTAGAAAATCCCATTAAGAATCCTATAAGAATCTTTTACAGTTTTGGAACAGATCCTATTGGATATTTTCTTATAGGATAATAATCCTTTAGAAAATCCCATTAAGAATCCTATAAGAATCCTTTACAGTTTTGGAACAGATCCTATTGGATATTTTCTTATAGGATAATAATCCTTTAGAAAATCGCATTAAGAATCCTATAAGAATCCTCTATAGGATTCTTAATGGGATTTTCTAAAGGATTTTTCTATCCTTTTGGATTTTTTCTTATAGGATTATTATCCTATAAGAAAATATCCAATAGGATCTGTTCCAAAACTGTAAAGATTCTTATAGGATTCTTAATGGGATTTCCAAAAGGATTCTTTCTATCAGAATCCTAAAGGATATTTTATATCCAATAGGATCTGTTCCAAAACTGTAAAGGATTCTTATAGGATTCTTAATGGGATTTTCTAAAGGATTTTTCTATCAGAATCAGACAGACATACTGTACATAAACCTATTTTCTAGGGTTATTACTTGAATGGGCTACCTAATATCTATTTATTACCTTATTATTTTAATCCTACAGGACCTTATACTGGACCAAAAATTATCTGATAGAGGTGAACATTGTAATGAACTTTAGAATCCTATTAAAAAGATTCTATTGGTACACTGGAAAATGATATCAGATTCTTAAAGGAATTAGTTGAATCTTCAAAGTTCCAATACAATCCTATAAGGTTCTGTTGGAACCTTTGACATTTCTACAGGGTATATTGGAACTTTAAAAAAATCCTACAGTTCCAATACAATCCTATTGGAACTTTGAAAAATCCAATTGGATTTCCAAAGTTCGATATAACCCTATAGGATCCTATTGGAACTTTGCAAAATCCTATCGGATTTTCTAAAGTGCCGATAGAATTCGATAGGACTGTATTGGAAATTTGTAAAAACCAATATGATCCTATAGGATTTTCAAAATCCAATAGAATCCTATTGGAAATTTCAAAGATCCTATAGGATTTTTTGACTAGGGAAGCCCAAAAGCTCAAGGAATAGGGTGTGATTTTCTGCCGTACTTTTTATTCCTGTTTTATCTACTAGTTTGGTCATTAAGGTCCACAGAATGAGAGGCCTGCTCTACCGGAAACATCGTGAAAAAAAGTTATGGCCATTTGTATATTCACTGTCCCATTGACTCCACTAGAAATATTTAAAAAATAAAATAATATGTGCTTTAAGTAGCATGTGAGGGGTCAAACTAGTCTGAATCCATTGCAAGCATTTGTTTTGCATGAAAAACATTCCTTGGGTTAACATTCGGCAGCCCACAACTGTGAAAAGTGGAAAAAAGTGATGACTCACCACTTTTCACAGTTTTGGGGGGCCGAAATCTAGCCCAAGGAATGGGATCATGGGAATCATGAAGAACCCCTAGTTTAACCCCTCACATGCTAATTAAAGTAGACTTTTTTATTTTTTTATATATATATTTCTAGTGGAGTCAATGGGACAGTGATTATACAAATGGCTATAACTTTTTTTTGCGATGTTTCCCCTCCAATTTTGGTGACTGGGTCCCCTCCCACTTTGGTGACTGGGTCCCCGGCTATAAGGAACTGTGTCAAAGTCAAGGAGAATATTTGTTAAGTTACATCTTCATTAACCAATTTGAGAGACTCATTTGATTCATTCACAAGAAGTTAAAAATGCCCTTATGTATCTTCGGCCCAAGTTCAATACAAAGATTAAAATCGTACTTGCTTTAGTCCACGTCACTTCCTTTTTCCCACGCTGTCAGAATACTCTCATTCACAAAACTAAACGTATCCTCCTTAACCAATCAAATCCTACAACCTGTCTGCGCTCAGCCAATCGGCGATTAGGCTCCATTCTATGAAATAGCCCTGCTTCTAACCCGGCACTCTCTTTGCAGACATCTTCAAGCACCCCACCTCCATCCCTAGCTCCACCTCAGTCCTGGAGTCAAAGGGAAGATGGTTCTCCTGCTCTGGAAGATCTGCTCTATCACAACCAGCGTTTAGACTCCATGGGGGGATCTCTCTCCTATTCTAAATATATAATTTATTTGCTAATGGAGTCTAATCACCAAATATGTACTTGATTATTACTTTGCATAATTATTTCATTAAATACTTGCATTTTCAAATCGGTGTAATCTCTTTTATTGAAATGCAAATGGCACAGAGAACTAAGGACTTTACTTTTGAGTGGCTCTATTTAAAAATGTTACCGTCACAAATGACCGTCGCATTGATGCAGATTTTTGTTCAAAATGTAAAAAACTACAGTTCAGTAAAACTAGTGAAAATGTCCTTTTCTTGTTTTTGTTTTATTTTTGCTGTTTAGTTTTTTAAGCTATATATTTTTGTCACACAATTAATAAAACTTGACATTTACATGATGCTCTGTGTTATTCCCCTACAAAATAATTTCACTTAACTAGTCAAATAATTTGTGTTAAAATAAGTGTTAAATAGCTCGTTATAGGATAATTTAATATTTTTTATATTAACCACTTGAAACCTATCATCCCTATTCTAACATTAGCCGATCTACAGGTTCACAGTGCCTTGCGCTGCAAGGCGTTGTGAACTTGCAGATCTGTTATTTTGGACAAAGAGTAAACATTTGACTCTGGCCTACTCTTATTTTTCCCCCTAAGTATTGAGGGTAAGTGGTTCAATGTCAGAAAATACTCATACGTCTATGTCTATGACATTTTTTAATGAATGTTATGTGTGGCAATTTGCCTATTTTTTCTTCAGGAGACATGGCAGAGACCACAATATATATATTATTAGTACTGTCTGCTTAATTATTACATCAATTATCAGTTATATGCAAGCATATGGATGAAAACCTCATATCCTGTCCACACACATTAAACGGTAGATGAATGAACAGAAATACATTGTTTGTGTGAGGAAGGCAGAGGGATACAATAGCACTTATTAAAGCTGGTAATTTTCAACATAAGTATTTCCCACCATTAGCTTCATTTACATCCAAGCATACTTTATATGCTTTGAGGACATCTGCTGGGCAAAGGGTGTTATTATAAACAATTAGAAGATAAATTACATTTATTATCCCAATGCAGCAGCTAAGGTTACACAGTCACAGAGAATATATGAAAAGAAAAAAGTACTTGCAGCTAAAAAAAAAAAAAAGACAAAAAAAGAAAGGGCAAAATAGAAGAATGAACAATACAGGCAAGTAAACATAGGTAAAAATCAATATAAAGTGTCAAGAACAGTCAAAGCCAATGCTGCTGTAGAATAAGACTTAAAGCTAATCTCTGCTACATTATAAATATAGTTCAGTGCACCATTGCTGCGTATTATAACTACAGGACACAGTAAAGTAACGACGATGTTGATAATAATGGACAGGTCATCAGTCCCTGTAGTCCAGACTGCATTGCCACTTCAGTCTGGTTCTAAACCTGTGGCTCGGGACCCCCATGGCGGTCCCCACATGATTTCGGGGCGGTGCCCAGATGAAAGTGAAGTGACAAGTTAAGGACCTTTAAGACCTTTTCACACCACAATGTGTCTATAATGTACGTACAACCACCGCTGGCCAAGTAAATCATTAACCTTTTTACTGTTCTACAATGACCCTGAGTGGCGCAGTGGACTTATCAGTCTCTTTTTTATGACTTGACTGCTTGGAAGTTAATGATTAACTACGGATAAGATTCTAACTTTAATACTTTGACTCGTGACTCACGTCATGCTGGTTAGTCGTATAGGCGTCAGTAATGTGTGAGGATTCTTATGAATTTGCAGTTCAAGTCTAAAGTCTAAAGCAGTGAAAGGTAAGACATTATCTTAATGTTTTTCCAACCTTTAATGTAATTTAATCGTGAAGGAATGTATCTGCTGAACCACCGTAGGTTTCAGCGTTTGTGAGCAGGAAACAGCGGGTCGGTACTCACTGTTGGTTACTTGTGACAAAGTACAAAGAAGTAATCTCCACGCTCATGAAGAAGACTGCAGCTCACAAATCAAACTATTTATGTACAGATAAATGTTATGTAAATTAAGTGTGGTAATTTGGATATTTGTTTTTCTATACAGGAGACATGGCAGGGTCCGGAGGTCATGGTAGGTCACAACATTTTTTTTTGTATGTATTACCCGATAGCTCAGTGGTTCTCAACCTGTGGGTCGGGACCCCCTGGGGGTCTTCACATGATTATGGGGGGAGGCAGTGAAGTGACAATTTAAGGATCTTTAAGACATTTTAATACCTAAAATAAGACCATTACTGCATTAAAAGTGATCAACACACTATACTATTTAAAACATTGTCACAATATTTCTCTGTGGAACCGAGTCAAAGCAAATGTAATGCCTCAACTCCTACAAGTGCTTGTCAGGGTGGGGAGACCCTGTTTCAAATATTTTGATTATTTTGGGGGGTCCCCAGTTCAAATTATGTTGATTATTTTGGGGGGTCGCGGCCTGTAAAGGTTGAGAACAACTGTGATAGATGAACCATCATCAACTGATATGGGGAGGAGGGAGATACAGTATGTGGTTCACAGTTAAAGCAACGATACATAAACATTATCATTCACTGACGGACAAGGCAGACCTTTGCTTACATGTATTCACAAATCTTATAGTTTTCACCACTGACAGTAAAGAAGAAAAAAAGTAGCGAAAAGATATATACAAGAATGTGTCTGTCTTTTCCCACAAGAAGTCAATGTTGAATTTGACATAATCCTCCTTATTTCATATACGAGTGAGACTTAATGCTGAGTATTAATACTTTGTGTAGTGTCTGATAAACAAAACAAAAACTAGAAACTTACAACTAAACTACTACCAGTAAGACTCCCTAATCGGGAGATAAGAGACCATCAGGTAGCAGCGTGATTTTAGGCCAAAATGTGTAGGAGCAGTGTCTAAAAATGTGTTTGAAAAAATCGGCCTGAAGGTGGCGATAAATGGGACAGATCCATATGGATGACATGAGTGTAGAGCAAGTGTGTACCGATTTGCGTGATTTTAGGGCAAAATTTGTAGGAGCAGTGTCCAAAAATGTGTTTGAAAAAATCGGCCTGATGGTGGCGCTATATGGGACAGATCCATGTTGATGACATGAGTGTAGACATACTGTGTAGCGATTTGCGTTTTTCTAGGGCAAAATCTGTGGGAGTAGTGTCCAAAAATGTGTTTTTAAAAATCAGCCTGAAGGTGGCGCTAAATGGGACAGATCCATGTTGATGAGATGAGTGTAGACATACTGTGTACCGATTTGCGTGATTTAAGGGCAAAAATTGTTGGAGCAGTGTCCAAAAATGTGTTTTGCAAGAATGGGCCTCATGGTGGCGCTAGAAGAGGGCCATGTGAGAATTGATGGGTGGTTTGGCAGGCAAGGAGTGTGTGCAGAATTTGGCATGGATCGGGGCAACGCTTGCGGAGATATGAGCAGGGCAAAAGTGTGACGTGTGACAGACTGACTGACTGACTGACAGACAGACGGACAGACAGCTAGTCGAGGTTTTGATAGTAAATGCGACCTGACGGTCACAAAAAAGAGTTACTTCCTCCAGGGCAGGGTTTCTCAGGGTGGGTGACGTCACGACGTCCAGGGGTGTCTCAGAATACTTTGATAATATCTGGAATTTATCATTGTTATTTCTGTCAGAAGCAAGCATGAAGTTAATCATGTGCGTGGTGTTCTTTATTTGTATCATTGCAATGTTATAGGAATAGAAAAAGAAGACTTTCTGGACAAACATGATATACAGTAGTTTGGTAATTGGGACAACTGCTTGTAAATCGGCACTGTCCTGAATTGTCCCTCATGTCTGGCCACCCTATCAGTTCCAGTTCAATGACGAGATTGTGTGCACATCTTGTACCTGTATTTAGGCCAAGGTGGTCAATTAACAACAACAACTTTATTAGGAATAAGATAAGAGATAAAAGCAATATAACAACACTAAACAAGAGTTGAAACAAAGTCAAGTGGGAAAGGAAATAGTAACAGGTGGGTTTTTAGGGGGCGTCTCTGATGGGAGTACATGTGAGTAAATGCAGTACAAGGGCAACGTGTTGACCATGTAGGTCTCCTGTCTGCATCAGGCAAACAGATTAAAGGGATATTTCACTTTCAAAAAAATGTTTTGTTAATTTTATCGTCTACTCAGGCTTTTGGGATCACCCAGAACAGTTTTTAACTCTTATACTGCTTTGAACGTTCCCGTTCGCCCCATTTTTGACGGCCCGATAATGCCAATTGTACGTTCTTTGGCTCGTTCTTTTGTACCTTGGTTTGATGTCTGTAACCTGTTGAGGTGTCGCGCGGGTGTCTACCGTTGAAACAGCTCCCATAAAAGTACTCTTAAAATCCAACTGGACGTTAACATCAATGGAGTCACAACACTGTTCCATGTGTTTTTCTCTGGATCTATTGCTCTGTAGCGACTCATCAGCCTTGAACAGCCTTGACAAGCAAGCGTCGAGCTGAGACCATTTTCACATTAATTCTTGCATGAGGCTGCCCCCTACTGCTGGTAGAGCCACGGCACACTCTTTAAGAGAACATTTCAAAAAAAAAAAGAATACACCTTTGTCTATATCATCGCAAAGGTAAGGTGCTTTTGCTGGCACAAAACCCAATAATAAATAACAACATCTGGCAGAATAAGAGTTAAGTTCAGTTAAATTCAGTATTTAGATATTTGATATTGAATTTCTGGCCAGTGATGTATATTGGACCAATTACCCATATGTGGAGACCCCTGGTACCCGAGATCCATGTACTGTATATGGAGATATGCTGTGAGAGCCCAAACATGCTTACTCAGTTATGCGTTGTGAAGATCCTATGACGTCTATGACATCTGACATCATACATACCAGTAAGACTCCCTAAATCGGGAGATAAGTGCCCGTCAGGTCACATACACAAACTTTGGAAGACAATGGTAGCCAATCAGGAGGGAATATGGGAAATGGGACAGATCCATGTTGATGACATGACTGTAGAGATACTGTGAACCGCTTTGCATGATTTTAGGGCAAAATCTGTAGGAGCAGTGTCCAAAAATGTGTTTTTCAAAAATTGGCCAGATGATGGCGCTAGATGGGACAGATGCATTGTGATGACATGACTGTAGAGATACAGGCCCGTTGTACAGATTTTTGGGAGGGGGTCAAGATCACAAACCTGGGCCCCCTTTTCACCTGTGCACAGCGTGGGCCGAAAAATATGTGTTTTTCACAGGAAACTATTGATTTTTAAAGTGAAAAAAAAACGAAAAAAAAAAAACTAACAGTTCTACACGGTGGCAGAACCGTTTAGGCTTAATATAATAGGGTTTATATAAAGCATGATGTCTTAATCTTACCTTGGGAGAAAGTTCTTTCACAGTCACTCAAATCTTTCCTACACAAATAGACTGCTCCCAAGTCCCGTTCAACGGGGGGCCCCCCCCTATCAGCGGCCCTGAGAGATACTGTGTATCGCTTTGTGTGATTTTAGGACAAAATCTATAGGAGCCTAGGCTCCTACAGATCGAAGGTCAGCCCTAGTGTGTGTGTATGTGTGTGCGTGTGTGTGTGTGTGTGTGTGTGTGTGTGTGTGTGTGTGTGTGTGTGTGTGTGTGTGTGTGTGTGTGTGTGTGTGTGTGTGTGTGTGTGTGCGTGTGTGTGTGTGTGTGCGTGTGTATGTATGTGTGTGCACGTGTGTGCACGTGTGCGTGCATAGGCGATTTTAAGGGGTGTCCTAGGGTGCACGTGCACCCCCTGGCCGCCAGGCGGCCATTTTGATTTTTTTTTTTTTTAGTCAGATCTGTGAAAGAAATGGTTTTGCTGGTCCTAGTGTGCCACGCAAATCAGTGTTTAACACAGCAGCGGATTATTACCGATGTGATATTCTGTATAGAACACTGGACACACTCATACAACAGCTTGAGGGGCGCTTTTCTGAAAACGATTTTCATATCCTCCAGTGTCTTGCTGATGTTGTAACCTCAGATAGCCCTTCAGAAAAAAGTGTGACAGACGTATGTCAGACATACACTCTTGATGCAGATGTTCTGAAAGCGGAAATCTCTGTAATGACTTCCATGTACAGGGAAGAGAATGTGCGCAAAAAAAAAGAAATGGAGGACACGACACTGTTTGAAAAGAAACTTGCTTTTTTCCAAGAGAAGGGAATGCATAATTCTGATTCATTTGGTACATTAAAACACGTCTACACACTGTACCTCACCATACCAGTTACGAGTGCTTCAGCTGAGCGCAGTTTCTCTACTTTGAGACAACTAAAAACGTATTTACGGACAACCATGACTGATAAAAGAGTGTCAGATATAGGCATTTTACAGATTGAGAAAATACACGAAATTAAAGTGCAGAAAATAATTGAAAGGTTTGCAATTGCCAAAACCCGGAGGCTGCAGTTCATTGTGTAATAAGGATGTGTCTACTATTTGTTTTTGTGAAATGCTTATTTGACACTGTAAATGACTGCTTGATTGCTTGATGAATGATGATTAACTTGATGTTTGGCTTTATATGTCCTGGCTGTGCTGCCTCTGTCTGCAAAATAAGTAAATAAATCCTATAGATAGACATATGGTGTCTAGAAAAAGAAGCACCTGTTTTACACTTTTTTTTGTTTATATTGTGTTACATTTGGGTACAAAATTAACTGCAGAAATCCGCTAAAACAACATTACAAAACCGCTAATATCCGCAATTCGTCGTGCACGCGCGCGCAGCGCGCGTGCATGAGGTAATAGAGGTCGTGCACCCCCTGCTGGAAGAGGCTAGAATCGCCTATGTGTGCGTGTGTGTGTTGACGTGACAATTTAAGGACCTTTAAGACCTTTTTAATACCTAAGAAGGAAGCAACATAAATAAGACCATTACTACATCAAAAGTAATTAACAAACTATACTATAAAAACTGGCCAAATTGTCAAATAATATAAGAAAGGAAATTAGCCGATCAACGCCTCACAGCTTGTAGATCAGCTATTTTCACAATAGGTATCTGTGGAATTGAGTTAATCAAACATGTAATGTCTCAAAGCCTACATGTCAAGTTCTTGTCAGGATGGGGGGTCCCCGTTCAAATATGATTATTTTGGGGGTCACGGCCTGAAAAGGTTGAGGACCACTGACCTAAGCAATGAATGGAAAACAATAAGAGTCAAGTCATGGTCATTGACAGTTATTCTAGGCCCTTGTTGAATAGAAACACTGCTGGTATTAATAGGCTACTGTGTAAGAAAGAACAAAATCCAACATGGATCCAAACATTCTTTTGCAATCAATAAAGATGCATTAATGAATTAGAATCTGTGTGCAAGTGCTATGATCACGCACCTTTATATCTTATCTCAGGTACCATGTGTATGTAGATTATTTGTTTTTTACTTTTTCTTATTGTTGATCTCCTTTTTTCAATCTGTCCAAATGGAAACAGATATTCTCTCAACATTGGATCTTAGGGGGAAAGATTTACATAATTTGACATTATTATGTGCTGTAAAGTAAATGTAATTCAGGGTGCCGTAGATGAGAAAGTTATTTACAGTGGTGTCCTGAACAACTGCTATAATGTATCTACCTAACCTCCCTGTTATTCCTTTACAACCAAGCCCCCAGAACCCAGGGCTAGATTTGAAGCAACCCCGATGGTGGCCAAAGTTGGAACTGCAGCCTAAACGCGCATTTTGGCCCCGCCCCCTCCACTCCAGACAATCCTTCCTCTGAGCGGAGAGCAGCGTGACGTCATTTGTGGTCTCTAGTAGAGACCAATTTCCCCCAGAATGCACCTGGATTAGCTACATGCTAGCACGTAGCCGTTGCTTCAAAATGCCACTGAGCACTTGCATTGAAATGATAGTGGGGGCGGGGCTCGTCCTCTCTCTATTTTATATATACTCTATGTTTACAACGGGCCATCTGATGACAGAAGAAGTAGTCTGGCATAGCCAGACAACTATTCCACAGTGAACAGTCTGGCCACTCGAGACTACAGAAACGTGCCATAGTGTAGTCTGTTTTGACATAAATTATTATCACCTTTTACTGCTCTATGATGACCAAGGCATTGAGCAGTGGACTTAGAACGCTTTTAAAACACTTTACTACTTGAAAGTTAATGATTAACTACGGATAAGAATCTAACTTTAATATTTTGACTTGTGTTCATGCTGGTTAGTCGTATAGGTGTCAGTAATGTGTGAGGATTTGTGTGAATTTGCTGTTCCAGTCTAAAGTCTAAAGCAGAGGGGCGGACTGGGCATCTGGCATACCGGGCATATGCCCGGTGGGCCACTAGGCCAGAGGGCTGGGGGGCCGGAAAAAAAGAAAGAAAAAAAATCTGTCTGCGCGGCCACACTCGGTGATACGGTAATGATGTGCGGCGGTGGAATGCATCTGCTACCGCAACAAGTATTACGGTAATGTGACGGCCCAACCAGAGGCAGTAGAGATCACATGATTGGCTGCTGCAAACCCTCCCCCCTCCCTCCTCCCTCCCAGTGCAGGTTCAGAGTGTGTGCCGGGCCGGTTGAAACAGAAACAGGGAGAGGAAAGAGGAGAGAGAGAACTGGATTGTGTGTAAACCCTATATGGTGTGGACTTGTGGAGGGCAGTGAAGTGACAATTTAAGGACCTTTGAGACATTTTAATACCTAAAATAAGACCATTACTGCATTAACTCTTATTCTGCCAGATGTTGTTATTTATTATTGGGTTTTGTGCCAGCAAAAGCACCTTACCTTTGCGATGATATAGACAAAGATGTATTCTTTTTTTTTTTGAAATGTTCTCTTAAAGAGTGTGCCGTGGCTCTACCAGCAGTAGGGGGCAGCCTCATGCAAGAATTAATGTGAAAATGGTCTCAGCTCGACGCTTGCTTGTCAAGGCTGTTCAAGGCTGATGAGTCGCTACAGAGCAATAGATCCAGAGAAAAACACATGGAACAGTGTTGTGACTCCATTGATGTTAACGTCCAGTTGGATTTTAAGAGTACTTTTATGGGAGCTGTTTCAACGGTAGACACCCGCGCGACACCTCAACAGGTTACAGACATCAAACCAAGGTACAAAAGAACGAGCCAAAGAACGTACAATTGGCATTATCGGGCCGTCAAAAATGGGGCGAACGGGAACGTTCAAAGCAGTATAAGAGTTAAAAGTGATCAACACACTATACTATTTAAAAACATTGTCACAATATTTCTCTGTGGAACCGAGTCAAAGGAAATGTAATGCCTCAACTCCTACAATCCCAAGCAGGGGTGAGATGCCATGGGCTCGCGTGGGCTCACCGAGCCCACATGTATTTTGCTGCACGCACGCGCGCCTCATATGCACACATTAATTAACAAAAAAACACTAATAAAAACAGCGTGCGCGCATGACGTCATGAATGTAGAGGACCCACACTTCTAAAATCCATATCACACCACTGATCCCAAGTGCTTGTCAGGGTGGGGAGACCCCGTTTCAAATATTTTGATTATTTTGGGGGGTCCCCAGTTCAAATTATGTTGATTATTTTGGGGCGTCGTGGCCTGTAAAGGTTGAGAACAACTGTGATAGATGAACCATCATCAACTGATATGGGGAGGAGGGAGATGCAGTATGTGGTTCACATTTAAAGCAACGATACATAAACATTATCATTCACTGACAGACAAGGCAGACCTTTGCTTAATTCACAAATATTATAGTTTTCACCGCTGACAGTAAAGGAGAACAATATTTGTGAAAATATATATATTCGTACAAGAATATGTCTGTCTTTTCCTACAAGAAGTCATCTAAGTTGAATTTGACGTAATCCTCCTTATTTCATAAATGAGTGAGACTTAATGCTGAGTATTAATACTTTGTGTAGTGTCTGAAACAAAACTAGAAACTTAGAGAGTTCTCAACGGGCCTGAAAATTAAGGCCCGGCCCTAACTGGGTCGGCCCGAGGCCCTACCCGGCCCGACTAATTAACATACATTTTAGGCCCTACCCTACCCTAAATGTCGGGTTCGGGTATGGTCGGGTTCTCATTACTCTATCACAGAGTAGGTAATAAAAGAATACAAAAATATATTTTCTTTTTTCATAGAGCCCGAGGCCCTACCCTACCTTCAATGTCGGGTCGGGTTTGGGTATGGTCGGGTTCGGGCAGAATTTGAGAATTCTAGAAACTTACAACTAAACTACTAAAAAGAGTTACTTCCTCTAGAGCAGGATTTCTCAAAGTGGGTGCTATGGCACCCTAGGGTGCCATAGCACAAGTCCAGGGGTGTCTCAGAATACTTTGATAATATTTGTAATTTATCATTGTTACTTCTGTCAGAAGCAAGCATGAAGTTGAATCATGTGCGTGGTGTTCTTTATTTGTATCATTGCAATGTCCTTTCTGGACAAACAGGTTATAGTTTGGTACACCAAAAACAAGAGTTGAAACAAAGTCAACTGGGAAAGCAAATAGTTAACAACAGGTGGGTTTTCAGGGGGCATCTCTGATGCGTTTGGGGAGTACATGTAAGTAAATGCAGTACAAGGGCAACGTGTGTGTGTGTGTGTGTGTGTGTGTGTGTGTGTGTGTGTGTGT
Organism: Nannobrachium achirus; assembly: GCF_963921795.1. NCBI lineage: Eukaryota > Metazoa > Chordata > Actinopteri > Myctophiformes > Myctophidae > Nannobrachium > Nannobrachium achirus. The sequence continues at coordinate 3,645,670 of NC_137815.1, forward strand.
GTGTGTGTGTGTGCGTGCGTGCGTGCGTGCGTGCGTGCGTGCGTGCGTGTGCACATGCGGTGGGTGGGTGTCATTGTAAAGTGTTGGTTACATCACTGCATGTCATCTTAATTATGATTATGTTTAAATGAACAGTAATTCTTACATAATGTCACTAACTGTTCTCTTTACTCCAGGTGATTTCAAACTCGTCACTGAAGGCTATGCTCTGGGTGATCCTGGTAGAAGTGTCACCCTCCCCTGTCACCTCTCTCCTGGGACCAGCGCGTCTTCCATGACAATCAGCTGGTTTAAGGAGTCAGAGTGTATTTACCTGTATAAGAATGGTAAGGTGATAGAGGGGAGGGGCTACGAGGGCAGACTGACCCTGAACATCCAGGAGCTGCAGAAAGGCAATGTGTCTCTGATACTGAGAGACTACAGAGATACAGATGATGGAGTTTACATCTGTCAGGTCAAACATGGAGAACAGGAGAAGGAGATTGCTGTGGGATTAAAATGTAAGTGATCTACAGTCACTGTACATTATCATTAACTGTGATATTGTCACTGTCAGGTGGAAACCTTGTCCATGTCCAGAACTGTTACTTTTAAGGAAATGGAAAAAAGAACATCTGTTCTAATGAATGACATGTAGTTATTATTTAGTCACAAGCTATTTTTATTTTTTATTTATATATATGTCTATATGTCTTTTCATTGGTTCAATATTTATAAACCCCACAGATATATTCATCCAATTAAACCCTCTGGACTTGGTAAAAACAGACCAGAGTTAATTGGCTCTGTACTTGGACCACTTTTTTCCCTCTAACCAAAAATAGCCAAAGAGATGTGGTGTAATGTTCCCCCCAGAACATGGATGTTGGGGGTTTAAGTGGTTTAGCACTGTCACTTTCACAATATTTAAAAAATACCAAAACAGACGATCTAGAAAGCTCTCTTGAGCTTGTAGATCCACTATTTATGATACTTTTGAGTGACATTGTAGTATAATGAAGCAAGGCATTAATTTACAAATAAAAGAAAGAAAGGAAAGTTAAAGTACAGATATACAAGGTTTCTGCCCGACAGCAACGACATGTAGGATATAATTATGTAATCATGTTTATCTATTCCCAAATTACCTCTTGTACTAATGTGTGCTGTTTAATACTAAATAAATAATTTTAACAATGTAAATGTAATGTAAATGACTCCACCAACTATTGCTGTATTGGACTCTATCATAGAGTTCTCAACAAGCCTGAAAATGAAGGCCTGGCCCTAACTGGGCCCTAACTGGGCTGACCAGTAATAATGAACATACATTTTAGGTCCTACCTGGCCCGTTAACGTTGGGTCGGGTTAGGGCAAAGTTCTACTCTATCATAATGGTAATATTCTATAACAGTGACTGACAGTCAGGGCTCTATTTTCATTGTCTTATGTACCAGCTCTTTTGCTTTAACTTAAGACTTGGATGCGTGGCAAATGCTGTTTGGCTGTTCTGAGTGGCCAAACAGCATTCACCATGCATCCAGGTCTTAAATTAGTTAATGCATAAAAGCTGGTACTTTAGACAATCAAAATAGAGCCCTAAGTCTCATATCAATGAGCAGCTCCAGTCATGTTGCTGCTGGTAAACTGAGAAACAGGTTGGGAAGTGTAACCACTCTCACTGTCCACGGTTTATATTTCACATTTTTTTTATTAAACCTTTTTTTGAGTGAGTCAAAATCAATCTTCTGTGTTTACATATTGCTCTAAAATGCACTCTCCCTTAACATACTGTATACAGAAACAGAATGCATGTTAACACCATAGACTGTATAAATGATGGCATACTGAGGAAGATTAAATGAATGAATCAGAAGATTATTATGGAGAATAAACTTAATTCCTGACTCCTGAGTAGTGTGGAGGTGAACATTTTGTGCATACATTAAAAATACGACAAGTTAGTGCCCACAAGGGTGGTTAACAATAAATGCCATGGACTTCAAGTACTACTGAAACCCTTTCTTGTTTTACTATAAAACTGATCATTTTTAATAGGCTATAAACCAACTTGTCATAGCAAGCAGATAAACAAACAGAACACTCTTAACGTATACTATAGTGTAGAATCTCTAAGCTGACGTTTAGTCGCTTTACAAATTAAATTACAATGTTGAAAAGACTGCTGAATCATGATTTATATGAGGCAAGATATTACCGTATATTGTATAATAATTGAGATAGTTGTTATTTTATCCCATTCTATTATTGATTTCCATATTTCAGGTTCAACAATTACAACATTATTAATACTCTTTCTGTTTTGTGAAGTATCAGTTTTCTAATTATTCCAACCATGTGTTTTCTCTTTCCATGAATGACGAATGTGTACGTGAACTAGCCTGTAAGTATCAAATCAGTCCTTCAAGTAGATCCAATGTTTTACATAATGATGTTTATCTATTCCCAAATTACCTACTAATGTTTGCTGTTTAATACAAAATAAATAATTGTAACAATGTAAATGTAATGTAAATGACTCCACCAAATATTGCAGTATTGGACTCTATCATAGAGTTCTCAACAGGCCTGAAAATGAAGGCCCGGCCCTAACTTGGCCCTAACTGGGCTGGCCAGAGGCCCAGCCCGGCCCGACTATTTAACATACATTTTAGGCTCTACCTGACCCATTAACAGCGGGTGAATACAACCGCGGTTTTCCCGGTGAACCTGAGCACAACGGTGGGGGCGCGAGAGTTTGGGGAACACACACCACTGACTATTGCAGATGATGGAGAGGTTATATATGGCTTTATGTAATGAGAGGCACTCTTGCCAATTTCGTAAGAGACTCGTCGCCAATTGCAAGATAGTTATCTGGGGCCATGATGATAACCTCTTCTTCCCACTACTAACTAGACTAAGGATTTATATTGTCTGTGTTATTGTTTACAACCACAATTATTCACGTGTGGAAAGATCGCAGTTCCACTAGTTTTACTAGTAGGCTTAGAAGCCTTTTCAGAAGTTAATTTGATGTTTTCCATTTTATGATTTCCTTTATCCTCATCTAATCTTGCGCTAATGCACGCAACTGGTCAGGTTTTAAGGTCTTATTAGTTGTTTCTCCTAAGCTCGCGACCCTCCTTGCCCATCGGCCCCCACTGTTGCGCTCAGGTTCACCGGGAAAACTGCGGTCGCCGGGTGGGTATGGTGGGTTAGGGCAAAATTCTACTCTATCATAGTGGAACTCTACTCTATCATTGTGGTACTATTCTATAACAGTGACTGACAGTCAGGGCTCTATTGTCATTGTCTTAAAGGGCCTACACCATGCTTTTAAAACTATATTTTTTGTATAAATATATGCTCAAAATTGAGTCTTAGACAGGTCTTAACCCTCAAACACACACTCTGACCATTCCTTTTGTTTCTACTAGCTGTCCTATAATTAGGCTCTCAAGCTGCAATACCAAAACGGCCTTTGTTTGCTCAGGGGCGCATCTAGTGGGGTTTTTTCCTCTCCTCTCCAACGTTGACAACAAATATATTGGGCCAATTAAAAATAGGATAATGTTGCAGCTCTGATTATAGCCTACTGTAGGCCTATGTTGTATGATATAAGCCTACTGTCAAATGACACAGGGCGACCGTTGCTAGACCAGACATTAGAGAACGTTAATCTACATTAGACAATCAACCCCACCCGCATTTATGTATAATGTATAAAAATGTATGAAATATAACGGCCCATTTATTTATTTATTTTGGCGATAATGAACCATCTGCGCTGCAGATGAAAACGCTCCAACCAGGAGGAAGAGGAGCGGGTCGAGCGGCCAGACGGAGCGTAGTTGCCCGACGTAGGTGCACCGTCTCGGGCTGCGCTCGCGGGCCGCTCGCGGGGCCCAGGAGCCCGGCTCGCGCTCCGGGGATCGCGGGGCGCCCCGCGAGCGGCCCGCGAGCGCAGCCCGAGACGGTGCACCTACGTCGGGCACCTACGCTCGGTCTGGTTGCTCGACCCGCTCCTCTTCCTCCTGGTTGGAGCGTTTTCATCTGCAGCGCAGATGATTCATTATCGCCAAAAAACATTGTTCTACCGTGAGAGATACGTAGTATGCAGTGAAGAAAAGAATATAGCCTGGTTTATGGGCTGTTATATAGCCGGGGATAATGAAAGGAAGGGCCGGGGTGTTTTAGCTCACTCTAGCCGCGGACAGTGACAGAAGAGGCGGGCTGTGAAGCTCTCTCAAGCCGGAGACAGGGAGGGGAAAACCGGGGGTGGGACAGCGATAGGAGAGGCGGTCTATCACGGACACGGAGGAGGAGGGAAGGGGGTCCGACCGGCATGGACACCCTGCGGGCCGGGGAGCAGCAGGAGGAGGAGGAGGCCAGCGGCGGCCGCTTAGCGGCGCTGGAACTCGGAGCGGCCGGGGAGGAGGGAAGCTCCATGGGCGGCGGGGACACCGTCTGCTCCCTGCCCGGGGAGAGAGACCTGGGCAACGGGGGGAACGGCGCGGGCCGGGGCTTGTTTGTGGTTTGTGGCAAAGGCAAAGCCAAGATTGATCTGGGCTTTTCTTCACAGCCACAGACAGGACCATCGCCATTAAAAATAGTCTTTTGTTTCCTTGATAGAAGGGACGAAGCTTGGGTCCTCGCAGTCTATAACGTCACATATATAGTGCAATCCAGGAACGTTAAGACTTCTCCTTGGACAAGTTGATAGCAAAAATGTTGATAGAATAAAAGAAGGAAATCACTCTGTCTACTATACAGGGAGGCAGAGTGAGAGCACTGAGTGAGCAGCCCCAGAACAGTAAGCCATCTGCAGATGGAGGTGGAGGCTAAGCAAATTAGAAACAAATGAGGGGCTGGGTTTACAACAGTAGCTCTGGTTTTTACCTGAAGGGCGGGGGGGGGGGGGGGGGGGGGGGGGGGTAATCCGTGTGACGTCACACGGATCAACTCTCAGAACAGCACTGTTCTGAGAACCCGTGGAAAGCTTTTCAACTCTGCCTTCCCAAAAACAGAGAAAGACACAATGGTCAGAAATAGGACTTTGTGAGGATAGAAGGTGCCAGTGGGACCCCAAAAAAAGGTTTTAAAATAGAAAAAGTGAAATTTCATGGTGTAGGTCCTTTAAAGGAGGACTTCACCACTTTTCAACCTGTCTTCATAATGGGTCATCACTAATGTTCATGATAAAATAGCACAATTTCTCTTATGTACCAGCTCTTTTGCCTCAACTTATATATATTCCGGTTTTAATATTAGGGGGCTCCCCGTGGCTTGCAAAGTGTTAATGCGGCCCGCAGGTTGATACTGGAATACTGGTACATTATTGATTTCAGCTGTTACAATTCCAAACATGCAAACATCGTCCATATTTGTAGCCTAATGACAAGTATAATTGTTAGCCTTTTTTTATGTCCAACGTATTTGCATTTAAGTTCATAAAGTTAACATGAGTATAACTAAACGCATTTTAAATTAAATCAAAATGTTACATTTCAGGATTCCAATTAAAAAATAACAAAAAATTATTCAGGATTCCAATTCAAAAACATCTAAAATAGCAGATCTACAAGCTTAAAACGCGTCACGGTGCGACGCGTTTTGAGCTTGTAGATCGGCTATTTTTGATTCTTTTGTATGAGATATACTAGAATGACGTATTTCTTGCTATCAGTGGAAAGTGTGGGTGTAACAGACTTTTTGAATTGTCAGGACCAGGGAAGGGTGCATATCTGGTGCAGTGAGATGGGTTGGATTAGGCTGAATGTTGTCTGTGACATGTTGCAGGTGGAATCTATCATGGCAAATCATATGATTACATTTTTATGGTTTATTGTGATAATTGTCACAATGGCGTACTGGTAATTTACACAGTGTCATGGAAGAGGCAAACTGTGTGAGAGGAGTATCACAAATGAATCAAACAAACAAACAAAAAAACAAACAAAAACAGCCACAGAAATATGTAGATAAGAAGTGTCTTCATGACTGCAACGATATGTAGTGAGGTATTGGTTGGTGGTAGCCATTGGACAGATCATCTACTATATGTATGGTGACTTATATTGAAGATGGGGGCAGGTATAATATGATTATCTTCATCCTGCTCCTTTTAGAAAAAGTTAATAAATGTAATCATTTATGTAAAACCATAAATGGAATAAATACAAATGTAATGGATAAAAATGTAAACCGATGACAGTGCTCCTGCTCTAAAATAGAGGACTTAAACCCACCCTTAAGGGCTCTTCAGATGAGCAGCGGTTGCCGCAGGGGCTCCCGCTAGGATCAGTGGCGGCCGTGCCGCAGTGAGACACAAACACACTCGCTCTGTGAGTAAACGCTGTGCGGCATTTCACAAAGATGAACACAATCCATCTCTCGCCGCTCGCGTACGCATGCACGAACGAGCGCGCTCGCGGGGATTTCACAGGACTGCGCCCGCTCGCCTCGCCGCCTCTAAACACGTGGCCGAAATTGCCACCAGCCTCTCATCTATCTATAAATGCGAGAAGTCTCTGCGTGTGTGTCTGTCTGTCTGTCTGTGTGTCTGTGTGTCTGTAATCCGCGTATCTCGAGAACCGTTCGTCCCACCGGCTTCAGATTCGGCACGCGCGTTCCTCGCCGCGGCACGGAGTGCAGTGCCGGGTCTCGACCCGACCCGACGCGCGGTTTTCCCGAACCGGCGCGAAATGTTCGGAATCTATTTCCACCTTCTCTGTGATTCCTGTTGTTCAGGCCACTCTTAAATATGTATACACAACTTTGGAAACATTTCTGTATCCTGACACTGCCACTGTAAATCACCTTTCATGATAATCCTGTTTACTACATGATGGGGTGTTTGATGCCTTGCTCCAAAAAGGTATCCAAACAGTTCAACATGTGTTTATGAATAGATATTTCTCCTAGAAAGAAATTCCACATTGCTATTTTACACTTTTTTATCCTCAAGCATGGGACTTTTATAATAAAGTAGCCTATTTAAGAAACATTCCCTTAATAAAGTCATTGTGGACTCCCATACTCTGAGGAAAACTCCCCACACTCTATATAAAGCAAATCTTTTGATTTAGCGATAAAGATAACGATACAAAATATGGTTCTCAATTGAAGTGGATGTCAGCATCCACACCACAACGATAAAGACAATGATAGACGTAAACAATATTGTTTGGATCACTATCCGTGTTATCACGCCATGAAGTCAGATAATTATCTTTATCTTTATTGCGCCCAGTGGGAATTTTCACTGAAAGGTATTTCCTTGTTTTATTGACAAAATGGCAGATAAGGAAAACATTTCTCTACCAGGTGGAGGTACTAATTACAAGAGTAGGGCGTGGGGTTATGACCAGAAGGCATATCAAAACAACTTGTTGAAAGAATTACACCCAAAGTACACCCCCCAAGAATGTGTGTGAAAACCCAGTAGAGCACATGAAGGAGAATATGGTTTACTCACCAGCTTGTCGTGAAACACGTTCAGCTTATTGTATGAAAAAGAAACACATTTGATTAGAAAAGTGATATTTTATGCAGAAAGTGTTTTTTGTTTTTATTGTTATAAAATCTAGAATACGAAATTAAATGTATTCAATGAATCAAAATTGTGAATGATAATGAATTATATAAAACGTAATATAAAACATGTGGAGAAGTGAATTAATGTCAGTATAAAACTCATTTACTGCCCCATTCTGAGAAACTGAGAATTTAATTTAATTTATAAAAATAATCCAAAATCAGATCGCTGCTCCGTGGTTCCTAAGTACCCAGAAGGAAGTGCTTCCTGTCTAGACCGGAAACAAGAACCTGATCTTCATTTTTGGGGCGGGACAAGCTGTTTCTCTGTACCCTGTTTCTGTTTCTGTAAGACTTGGCCTTGTCATGGCACATTTTGGATGTTTTTTTACACACCATTAGAGATGCGCGGGTCAGGTTTTTTTCATAACCCACAACGCCTGCAGCCCACACGGAACATAACCCGCCCAGGCGCCCACCCCACCCAGCAGAACAATATACAAATCAACGAACCTGCCCAGTGCCCACCCCGTTCGCCCGCAGTTTAAAAAAAGATGATAATCATCACCACAATAACTCATCTTTATATACTGCTCTTCTAAAGTCGTTTTACAGAAAGGTCTACAGTAGCACAATATTGTCATAGGCTAGATAAACAATCATTTGGTTCAAAATGGGGTTCTTTACTATGATTTGACAGCAAAGACACGTTAATTAATTCTCTAAATCGAGAGCATCGTCGGGGCATGAATGCCGTTTCATGTCAATCATATTTATACAGCGCCTCGCACTTCAAACAGACAGCAAAAGACGGGCAATATTAAATCCTGTTGGTAATTGATTAATCACCAGATTCGAGACAAGAGATGGGGGCGAGTCACGACTCGAGGTGAGTGTGGTTCATTCAGTCAAAAATCTGTCTCACTCTGACTGGCTGGTGATATAACACAAGGCTATTTATAAACAGACTTGTGTGGATGACAGAGACATTTAAGTGAAATCCTGATCAGGACACGCGCTGCTAATTGTTTGTGCATTCTGCTCTGCCCACGTTGTGTGTCTGACGGTGAGCGAGCTTGTCTGCGAGGCGCCTGCAGGAGGAGCAGGAGGAGGAGAAAACCTTGCTCCAAGAAGCCTCTCTGGCGCATTTTAAAACTTGCTCGCTCACGCTCAGTTCAAGTGTAGGCCTATTCAAACCGTTGTATTCTTATTCTTATAGGCCTATTATGAATAAAAGGCAAATAAGAGCAGGTGATTATTCTTATTCATTTAACCCGCCCACCCCGACGACCGCCAATTGAGTCTGAAATCTTGACCGCCCGTTGCGGGGTCCGCAGTCAACGGGTCAGCCCGCGCATCTCTGCACCATTATAATGTTCATATTTTGATCATACCCATTTTCTGAATGTCAAGTATCCAGGTTTTCTTCAGAATAGATACCATGACACTGATTCAGAGATGTTCACAAGTCTTTGATCTCGAGTCGAGTCGAGTCTGGAGTCTTTGAGGGGTTGAGTCCGAGTCGAGTCTCGAGTCTTTGATTTAGAGTCGAGTCAATAGTCTTTAGCAAAAAATCATTGTATTATTTAATTATACGATGTAGCCTAAGGTGGAAATACACTGTAGCCTTGCATTATTATGGCTAGCCAGTTTCAGGAAAGGCACGACAATGTACTCATGTTGGCTGTTAATATTCAATGCCAATGACGTCTCATGACGTCTTTTTTCAAAAGCCCTGGGTGCCAATGACGTCTTTGACGTCTTTTGTGTTTTTTGTATGAAAGAAAAAAAAATGTTTTCCTTTTTTTTTTTTCTATTACATTGAAAAGTGACTAAACATCAGCTTAGAGATACAATTCTACACTATTATACTGCGTTTTCACCTATAACAGATTGCTTTATAGTCAAATGATCAATGTCATGGTAGAAGAAATGTTCAGTTTAATGAATCTTTTGTCTGATGTCAAGATATCAACTGCAAAACGTTCACCTCCACACTACTCAGAAACTACTCCATAATAATCTTCTGATTCATTCATTTAATGTTCCTCAGTATGCCATCATTTATATCTGCTATTAACATGCATTCTGTTTCTGTGTACAGTGTGTTAAGGAAGACCTCATGTTAATGGGATAATTATGTAAACCAATAGGGTGGATTGTGATGATTGGAATGTAATCACATCTGTCAGACTACATCAGGAACTGCTCTGACACACAGGGTCCTATTTACGTCTTAATTAACAGCAGGTCTTATTACTTAAATTAAGATGTGGAGGTGTGACCAATGCACATGCTGCTATTATGGATGCGGTAATTTGGGCACTGTGCCAAGGCGCTACACAGTAAAACGGCCCTGAATTAGTCATGGGTGTGTTTGGGCCTTTGGGCGTCAAACCAGAGGGCTGCCATTCACTATGAAGAACACACAAAATGCAGTGTTATTTAAAAAAAAAAAAAACACTGCTCAGAGTACCTGGGTTTGAATCTCTGAATACATGAAAGTTACAGTGTGCACCTTTAATCTAACCTGTAAATTGTATGATCAAAATTCCTCGAATCAAATCAGAAAGATCAGTGTAATTCATACATGATGAGATAAACATGATTACATAATTATACATATTGTCGCTGTCATGCAGAAACCTTGCATCTAAGGATTTGTTTTGTTTTTAGTACATTAATGCCTTACTTCATCATTCTACAATGTCACTCCAAATTTAGAAAAATAGCCAATATATAAGCTCACAATGCGTTGCACCGCAACAATAAGCCATAAGCTTGTAGTTTGTCTGTTTTTATTTTTTACAAAGAAATTTGGGAGGGAGAAAGGGGTCCAATTACTGGTACAGAGTTAACTCAGATCTGTTTCATTAAGTATAGAGGGTTTCATTGGTTTAGAATCCTTCAGTTTGTATTCTGCTATGGTGAAAAAGTGATGTAAAACATTGGATCTACATGAAGGATTGATTTGATACTTACCCACTAGTTCACGTTCATCATTCATGAAAAGAGAAAACACATGGTTGTAATAATTAGAAAACTGATACTTCACAAAACAGAAAGATTATTATGCAGATTATTACTAATAATCTGCAAATTGTTAAGGAACCTGAAATATGGAATGCGATAATAGGTTAAATTAATTGACTATCTAAATGATTATACAAACTAATAGCTTGCTTCATTAATCATAATGATCACTCTGTTGTGTCCTTGCATAAAATGGTGTCGTTATCACTTAATTAAGGAATATGAGCTGGGATTAAGAGCTTCATTTTAGGGCCCTGACTGTCACTCATTGTTAGAGAGTAGTATCACTATGATAGAGTGTACAATTGTCAAGAACCTTTTGAGTATTTTACATTTCATGTAATTATTTGGGGTTATGTATGCTAATTAAAAAAATAAAAATAACTATCCTCTTAACCCTTGGATGCATGACCAACCAATACCTACACTCTTCCATGAGTGGGGTCAAAAACGACCCCAATTAAAATCAATGTATTTTTGCAATAAACGAATTGCTCTCACATGTAACTCTGCCATACTTTTGCCTAGCAACGTGATTTCAACTTTAAAACACTCACACGACTTGGGCCTTTTTTCTGCCAATAGGGACAAGCTGTAATTGTTGAAGCCCCGCCCCCTCTGTCTACTAAACGCATGCAGCATCTGTCACACTTTGCTCTCACACTTTTCTCTCACACTTAACTCTTACATACTTTTGCGTAGCAACGTGATTTCAACTTTAAAACGCTCACACGACTTGGCACTTTTTCCGGCCAATAGGGACGAGCTGTAATTGTTGAAGCCCCACCCCCCCTGTCTTCCTATTGGCTGGGCTTTAAACATCCATAACTCCAGTTCGCAGCATGGTACCGTCTTGAAACTTGGTGTCTGGACTTAATCCACCATAGGGATGAGCTGCAATTGTTGAAGCCCCGCCCCCTCTTGCCTCCTATTGGTTTGGCTATAAACATCCATAACTCCATTTTGCAGCATGGTACCGTTTCGTAACTTGGTGTCTGGACTTAGACAGCCAATATGGACGAGCTGTAATTGTTGAAGCCCCACCCCCTCTGACAAGTCTGTTGTTTCCACCCGCCCTGAGGGTCACTTCTCGCCCTTAGGGTGTCTTACTGGCAATAGTAGTAATAGTAGTAATAGTAGTAGTAATAGTAATAGTAGTATTTTGACACTGCTCCTACAATTTTTACCCTAAAATCACGCAAATCGGTACACACTATGTCTACACTCATCTCATCAACATGTGACCTGACGGTCGCTTACCTCCCGATTAGGGAGTCTTACTGGTAATAGTAGTAATATAGTAGTAATAGTAGTAGTAATAATAGTATGTCTACACTCATGTCATCAACATGGATCAGGAAGATTTTGGCAAAACACATTTTTGCCCTATTTGTGGAGATAAGTGACCTACGGTCGCTTATCTCCCGATTAGGGAGTCTTACTGGTAGTAATAGTAGTGATATCAATAATAATAGTTGCGACCGTAAGTTTAGTATGTGAACGGTCACAGCTTGTAGGTAGGTATGTATGTATGTATGTATCTCTGTCATGCCTGACACTGTGGTTCTATGGGTTTGTCGCTCTGACATCATGCTCTGATGTCAATGTGATGTCAGGGGAACCACTCTAACAGCATGTGTTTGCCGCTCTGGCTTCACTGTGATGTCACACTAAACGTTTTTATGCCCATACATGGAGATCCCTGTCTGTAGAACCTGCCACACAGATTTGGGATGTCTTGGCCTTATGTCTTGGCCATATATGGATTCTGTTAGTGTTGTATGTGGACGATGTGGTCTCCATATATGGGTATTCCCATATGAAGTTCTGTTAGATATGGGCTTAACATTAATGACTTCAGGGAACTCCATGTATGGGCATAAAAGGGATTCTGTTAGTTTGACATCATAGTGAAGCCAGAGCGTGATGTCAGAGCAGCAAACCCATTCTGTTAGAGTGGTTCCCCCGACATCACAGTGACATCAGAGCTTGATGTCAGAGCGACAAACCCATAGACCCACAGTGTCAGGCGTGATAGAGATACATACATACATATGGACAAGCTTTGACCGTTCACATACTTGCAATCTACGGTCGCAACTATTATTACTACTACTATTACACTATTACTACTTTTATTACTACTATTACTACTATTACCAGTAAGCGACCGTCAGGGCGGGTGGAAACAACAGACTTGTAAGAGGGGGCGGGGCTTCAACAATTACAGCTCGTCCATATTGGCCATCTAAGTCCAGACACCAATTTTCGAGACTGTATACAATGCTGCAAACTGGAGTTATGGATGTTTAAAGCCCAGCCAATAGGAAGACAGGGGGGGGGGGGGGGGGGCTTCAACAATTACAGCTCGTCCCCATTGGCCGGAAAAAGTGCCAAGTCGTGTGAGCGTTTTAAAGTTGAAATCACGTTGCTACGCAAAAGTATGCCAGAGTTACGTGTGAGAGCAAAGTGTGACAGCAAAGTGTGACACCTGCTGCACGCGTTTAGTAGACAGAGGGGGCGGGGCTTCAACAATTCCAGCTCGTCCCTATTGGCGGGAAAAAGGCCAAAGTCGTGTGAGTGTTTTAAAGTTGAAATCACGTTGCTAGGCAAAAGTATGTCAGAGTTATGTGTGAGAGCGAAGTAGTTTATTGCAAAAATGCATTGATTTTAATTGGGGTCATTTTTGACCCCACTCATGGAAGAGTGGGGTAGTGATACAAAAACTGCAATTTCTTAAAATTAATGAAAGGAATGATAAAAATGCAAATGGCCTCATGTCACAAACATGTTTTATGAGGAATACCTGGAATATGAAAATATTTAAACTTTTAATTTTAAAGATATTGAAGAATAACAACCCCTGGGGTCATTTTTGACCCCACTCATGCATCCTAGGGTTAAGAAAACATTAGACTTTAAAACATCAAGCAATGTAGGATATAGCTACAATTCACTGTGACATTTATACACCTGAACCCCAACATCCACATTCAGAGGAGAAAATTAACCAAAACAGTCAGCTCTAAAAGCGTTAAAACACCACATGCTGTGAGCTTGTAGATCTGCTATTTTTAACAGAGAGATTTGGTGTAGAGGGAAACAGTGGTCCAAGTATAGAGTTAACTCAGGTCTGTAGAGGGTTTCATTGGTTAAGACTCCTTCAGCTTGTATTCTGCTATGGTGAAAACTTGAGGTAAATCTGATACTCACCATCTAGTTCACGTTCACATGAAAAGAGAAAAACACATGGTTGCAATGGTTAGAAAACTGATACTTCACAAACAGAAAGATTACTGATAATTTGCTAATTTTTAAGCAACATGAAACATGAATGCAATAACAGAATGGTTTAAATCAGGGGTGTCGAACTCATTTTGGGGTGAGGGCCGCATTGGATGAAATTGAGTCTGAAATCTTGACCGCCCCACCCGCGTTGCGGGGTCCGCGGTCAACTGGTCGGCCCGCGCATCTCTGCACCATTATAATGTTCTTATGTTGATCATACCCATTTTCTGAATGTCAAGTATCCAGGTTTTCTTCAGAATAGTATGACACTGATTCAGAGATGTTCACAAGTCTTTGATCTCGAGTCCGAGTCGAGTCAAGAGTCTTTAATCTCGAGTCGAGTCGAGTCTGGAGTCTTTGAGGGGTTGAGTCCGAGTCGAGTCTCGAGTCTTTGATTTAGAGTACGAGTCGAGTCAAGAGTCTTTAGCAAAAATTAATTGTATTATTTAATTATAAGATGTAGCCTAAGGTGGAAATACACTGTGCGTTCAGAAATGAGCAGCAAACCTATTAGTTTGTATTGGCCAGAGCGTTCAGTGCTGTGCGTTCCGAACCCACCGACAGTTAATGATCTACACACACTGACACACACAACCCGAAATGGAAAATGCACAGAATGAATGTTTATCAAAATAGTAGACTACATTATTTTAGGCTCCTTTGCGTCTTAGCTGAGCTGAGCTGTAGGCACACACAGGCTCACACATAGCCAGTGAACCTTTTTCATCATTATCCATCTTTGCGCAATGGTCCAAAACAGAGCTACTATATCGCAACAACAAAATGACAAGTTCTGACAACTGACAACCTTTATAATACAGTAGGTTTATTGTTAAAGCCTACATCAATAAGCCTCTCAAAACCAAATATGGCTTGTTACGATGCATAACGTGTGTGTTGCCTATCCAAAAAATCTGAGATACAAGCTATTAATCGACCGTGTCATGGCACGTCTAGAGCTTACAGATCTGTTATTTTGGAAACATAACCAAAGACGTAAAATGTTATTTGAGTAATATTGATTTGATACTTACTCACTAGGTCATGTTCACAGTCATCATTCATGAAAAGAGAAACCACATGGTTGGAATAGTTAGAAAACTAATACTAACTCAATTATTATACAAAATAATAGCTCTTTTACATTTGAAAAGTGACTAAACATCAGCTTAGAGATACAATTCTACACTATAGTATACTGTACATCAAGAGTGAAGTGTTTTCACCTATAACAGATTGCTTTATATTCAAATGATCAATGTCATGGTAGAAGACATTTTCAGTTCAATGAATCTTTTGTCTGATGTCAAGATGATTTGCTTTTCATATCAACTGCAATATATATATATGTATGCAAAACACGTTCCCCTCCACACTACTCAGAAACTACTCCATACTAATCTTCTGATTCATTCATTTAATCTTCCTCAGTATGCCATCATTTATATCTGCTATTAACATGCATTCTGTTTCTGTGTACTGTGTGTTAAGGAAGACCTCATGTTAACCCTTAAGTTCTGTTCAGATTCACTACACCTTCGTTCTGTTCGGGTCATTTTGACCCGGTGGATATTTGGTTTAAAAAAAACAACACTAATATAAATTTTAACTTAACAAATCATCATGATACATTGACTTTGACTCAATACCAAACAATTCATATGATATATTTGGTAAATGTTTGCATTTCTGCTTTGCTATATCACATTAAACACTGAAAGAGCTAGGCGTTTTTACTGATTTAGCTGAAATCCATGTAAAAAAAACGACTTCATTTAATACTGGGCAATATTGCTCATGCTTATAGGAAGGGGGGGAGGGTTCGGAATGGGGCTTCGGAAGGGGGATGTTAGAAGTGGGGGTGACTGTGTGTCTGTGTTTTGGCATAATACTGTGTATTTCTGTGCTTCCGGGTCAAAATGACCCGAACAGCACTTAAGGTTCAAAAAATATGAGGGGGGTGTAGCATGGGTGTAGTGCAAAAATATTTTTTTTACATGTTCATCTCAGAAGAATCTTTAAGGCCAGTGAGTTTCAGGTGGAAACATTTTTAACTTCTACCTTTTTTTTTCAAATGAAAATGTAAAACGGGTCAAAATGACCCGAACAGCACTTAAGGGTTAATGGGATAATTATGTAAACCAATAGAGTGGATTGAGATGATTGGAATGTAATCCCATCTGTCAGACTACATCAGGAACTGCTCTGACACACAGGGCCCTATTTTGGTCTTAATTAACAGCAGGTCTTATTACTTAAATTAAGATGTGGAGGCGTGACCAATGCACATGCTGCTATTATGGATGCGGTAATTTGGGCACTGTGCCAAGGCGCTACACAGTAAAACGGCCCTGAATTAGTCATGGGTGTGTTTGGGCCTTTGGGCGTCAAACCAGAGGGCTGCCATTCACTATGAAGAACACACAAAATGCAGTGTTATTTAAAAAAAAAAAAAAACTGCTCAGAGTACCTGGGTTTGAATCTCTGAATAAATGAAAGTTACAGTGTGCAACTTTAATCTAACCTGTAAATTGTATGATCAAAATTCCTCGAATCAAATCAGAAAGATCAGTGTAATTCATACATGAAGAGATAAACATGATTACATAATTATACATATTGTCACTGCCATGCAGAAACCTTGTATCTCTGGATTTGTTTTGTTTTTAGTACATTAATGCCTTACTTCATCATTCTACAATGTCACTCCAAATTTAGAAAAATAGCCAATATACAAGCTCACAATGCGTTGCTGTCACAGTCTGGGTCTGGCCCTTGCCCTTCCCCTGTTCTACCACACTTTGCTCGCCCCCTCCCATCCTGTGAGTACCTGATTGACAATTTCAGCCTATCCCAGTATCACAGCTGGGAGCTGTTCACTAATGTCATGCCCAGAGACTATTTAAACCAGTCAGTGTTTGCTCTCTGTGCTGGATCATTGTTGTACTGTCTGTTCCTCAGTTGTGTGTGTTGTTTCCTGTGTATGCTTGTATTTTTGGTTTTAGTTAAGTAAAGTCTTTGTTAACCTGTCCTCCGTTGTTTCCTGCCTTTACTTTGAGTTCTGCATTTGGGTCCTTACCACCGCCACACCAGATCATGACAGAATGATCCAGCCATCTTGGACCCAGCGGAACTCCCAGCCAGAGAGAGCCCCTGTCTCCCAGTCCCCACCGTGTGAACTTCCTGGAGGTCCTCGTTCCTCTCCTTCTGGGCCGCTGTCTTCTGACTGTGTAGCGGTTTCCCTCTGCGGCCCCTGTCTTCTGGGGTTCTCCTGCCCAGCGCCACCCCGATCCCAGGATGCGACGTCTCGCTGGGGTGTCCCTCGTCGACGTCTTCGCCAGGGGCCCCAGCCGTTGGGCCGTCGCTCGGTGGTGGTCCGCCCGGGCCAGTGACGCAGTGCCCCACAGTCCAGTGACACCGAGCGCCCGCTGCTGCTTGTGCCCTCTGCTCCACTCAGTGCCAGAGCCCTGGCAGCTACCCCTCTCTCCCCCCTGTGAGGATCTCCGCCCCTGGGGCCTGTGGCCCAGTTCGGTACCCCTGTCCCTGTCCTGGGACGTCTGGAAGCCGTCCCTTGAAGGGGAGGTACTGTCACAGTCTGGGTCTGGCCCTTGCCCTTCCCCTGTTCTACCACACTTTGCTCGCCCTCTCCCATCCTGTGAGTACCTGATTGACAATTTCAGCCTATCCCAGTATCACAGCTGGGAGCTGTTCACTAATGTCATGCCCAGAGACTATTTAAACCAGTCAGTGTTTGCTCTCTGTGCTGGATCATTGTTGTACTGTCTGTTCCTCAGTTGTGTGTGTTGTTTCCTGTGTATGCTTGTATTTTTGGTTTTAGTTAAGTAAAGTCTTTGTTAACCTGTCCTCTGTTGTTTCCTGCCTTTACTTTGAGTTCTGCATTTGGGTCCTTACCACCGCCACACCAGATCATGACAGTTGCACCGCAACAATAAGCCATAAGCTTGTAGTTTTTTTTTGTTTTTTTACAAAGAAATTTGGGAGGGAGAAAGGGGTCCAATTACTGGTACAGAGTTAACTCAGATATGTTTCATTAAGTATAGAGGGTTTCATTGTTTTAGAATCCTTCAGTTTGTATTCTGCTATGGTGAAAACTTGATGTAAAACATTGGATCTACATGAAGGATTGATTTGATACTTACACACTAGTTCACGTTCATCATTCATGAAGAAGAGAAAACACATGGATGGAATAATTAGAAAACTGATACTTCACAAAACAGAAAGATTACTAATAATTTGCAAATTGTTAAGGAACCTGAAATATGGAATGCGATAATAGGTTAAATGAATAGACTATCTCAATTATTATACAAAATAACACACACACGCACGCACGCACGCACGCACGCACGCACGCACGCACGCGCGCGCGCACACACATTCACACACACACACACACAGAGATAGAGAGTGCGCACGTCTTCAGTGTTTTCATAATAACACCAGCATTGCTACTGCATGTTTTGTGGGCTAACGAAAATGTTAAGTTGGAGGACCCAGAACGTCATAATTTATTCGCATTTATTGTCTGTTTCTGTGTACAGTATGTTAAGGAAGAGCTTATGTTAATGGAATAATTATGTAAATAAATAGGATTGTGACAATTGGAATGTAATCACATCTGTCAGACTACATCAGGAACTGCTGACACATAGGGCCCTATTTTGGTATTTCTTTTTTTTTTTTCCCACAATTTTTCACCCAGTGCCAACTGCCTAAGTAATCCTGGGCTCTGCTCTCCCTCTGCCGTGCCTGGGGAGACAACGGACTGAACTCATGCTTCCTTCTATGCATGAGGAGTCCAAGTTGCTTCTTTTCACCTGACAGGGGGGATTTCCCCGGTTTGGACATAGCACGTGGAAGGAACGCGTTATTCCAACCAGTTACTTTCCCCTACATCAGGCGCCCCGGCTGGCCAGGGGGAGGCAATATAGAGACCAGGATTACTGCTTTTTTTTTTTTTTTTATCAAATATCCAAATACTGAATTAAACAAATAAAAAAAAACTGTTCAGGGTGTTCATAAAAGCCTGATTAGATAATACAATTACCTAAAGTTTTTTTTAAATGTGAAATATCCCTTTAAGTATAGAGGGTTTCATTGGTTTAGAATCATTCAGTTTGTATTCTGCTATGGTGAAAACATGATGCAAAACATTGGATCTACATGAAGGATTGATTTGATACTTACCCCCTAGTTCACATTCATCATTCATGAAAAGAGAAAACACATGGTTGGAATAATTAGAAAACTGATACTTCACAAACAGAAAGATTATTAATACTTTTCTAATTGTTACCTGAAATATGGAAATCAATAACAGAATGGGATAAAATAACAACTATCTCAATTATTATACAATATAATATCTTGCCTCATATAAATCATGATTCAGCAGTCTTTTCAACATTGTAATTTAATTTGTGAAGTGACTAAACGTCAGCTTAGAGATACAATTCTACACTACACTACAGTATACATTAAGAGTGTTTTGTTTGTTTGTTTGTTTGTTTGTTTTTCTGCTTGCTATGACAGGTAGGTTTATAGTAGAACAAGAAAGTGGCTCAGTATGCCATCATTTATATCTGCATTCTGTTTCTGTGTACGGGAAAGGAAGGGCTCATGTTAATGGAATAACTATGTAAATAAACAGGATGAATTGTGAGATTGGAATGTAATCACATTGTCAGACTACATCGGGAACTGCTCTGACACACAGGGCCGTATTTTGGTCTTTTTTTTTCCACCATTTTTATCCCACGATTTTTTAACCAATTTTTCACCCAGTGCCAATTGCCTTTATGTAATCCTGGGCTCTGCTCTCCCTCTGCCGTGCCTGGAGAGACAACGGACTGACCTCATGCTTCCTTCAATGCATGAGTTGTCCAAGTTGCTTCTTTTCACCTGACAGGGGGGATTTCCCCGGTTTGGACGTAGCGCGTGGAAGGAACGCGTTATTCCAACCGGTTCCTTTCCCCTCCATCAGGCGCCCTGGCTGGCCAGGGGGAGGCATTATAGAGACCAGGATTATTACTGCATATTTTTGTGAGGGTATCTACCCTAGGAGACACGGGGAGAACATGCAAACTCCACACAGAAAGGCCCTTTCACCAACCACCACATAGGGCTCTGCCCACCCCTGATCCCCCTAGAACCGGCCCTGAAACTGAAACATGGAATGCAATAACAGAATGGGTTAAATGCATCGACTAACTCAATTATTATACAAAATAAGAGCTTGCTTAATAATGATTCAGCATTCTAATAACAACTTTATAAAACACTTTGATCTATTGGATCTACATGAAGTAAAATTGATTTGATACTTACCCACTAGTTCACGTTCACGTTCATGAAAAGAGAAAACACATGGTTAGAATAATTAGAAAAGTAATACTTCACAAAGCTGTCAGGCAGAATCTTGTAACTCTGGATTAGGTTTGTTTTCTACTTTATTGCCTTACTTAATCTACTTAATCACAACAATGTAACTCCAAATTTGCCAAAAAATAGCCAATATACAAGCTCACAACGTGTTGCACCGCAATAAGCTGTGAGCTTGTAGTTTGGCTGTTTGTTTTTTTTTACTAAGAGATTTGTATAGGGAGAAAGGGGTCCAATTACAGAGTTAACTCAGATCTGTTTCATTAAAGGGATATTTCACTTTAAAAAAAAAAATTGTATTGTATCGCTTTTGGGAACAAAACTCCATTTTAACCATTATAGATTCATTAAAAACACATTTGTTTTCTGGTGGCTCATACTAGCCTCCTAATACCGTGGTCTGTTTTTTTTTTGTGTTTTCTTTTTCAATAACATTTTTAATTTATTTTTATTTTTTAATCTATCATGGTTAAAATGGAGTTTGAAGTTACAATGGGTGTGTATGGGGAGAAGCCCTGGAGGAGGAGGGCCTGGTAACATTTGAATCAAATATCCAAATACTGAATTAAGCAAATTAAAAACTGTTCAAGGTGTTCATAAAAGCCTGATTAGATGATAAAATGACCATTTTTTTTTTAATGTGAAATATCCCTTTAAGTATAGAGGGTTTAATTGGTTTAGAATCCTTCAGTTTGTATCCTGCTATGGTGAAAACATGATGTAAAACATTGGATCTACATGAAGGATTGATTTGATACTTACAGTCTAGTTCACGTTCATCATTCATGAAAAGAGAAAACACATGGTTGGAATAATTAGAAAACTGATACTTCACAAACAGAAAGATTATTAATAATGTTTTAATTGGAACCTGTAATATGGAAATCAATAATAGAATGGGATAAAATAACAACTATCTCAATTATTATACAATTTAATATCTTGCCTTATAAATCATGATGATTCAGCATTCTTTTCAATATTGCAATTTAATGACTAAACGTCAGCTTAGAGATACAATTCTACGCTAGTATACATTAAGTGTTTTGAGTGTTTTGTTTGTTTGTTTGTTTGTTTGTTTGTTTGTTTGTTTGTTTGTTTGTTTGTTTTTCTGCTTGCTATGACAGGTTGGTTTATGGTAAAACAAGAAAGTGGTTCAGTAGTACTAGAATCAAAGTCCATGGCATTTATTATTAACCAACCTTGAGACATTAAATAGTCATATTTTTAATGTATGCACAAAATGTTCACCTCCACACTACTCAGGAGTCAGGAATTAAGTTTATTCTCCATAATAATCTTCTGATTCATTAATTTAATCTTCCTCAGTATGCCATCATTAATACAGTGTATGGTGTTAACATGCATTCTGTTTATGTATACAGTATGTTAAAAGGATCCCTCGCTAATACGACAAATATGACTTAATACACTATAATTGTCCTCTATAACTACAATGTAAAATTAAAAACCCCTTAAATATTGTATTTCTTCTAGAAATAGCCAATCTTTCAGTCAATAGGGGAAATGCCCGTCAAAAGTTGATGATGTCATAAAACCATGTGTGGTCTATCCCTATGGAATTTATGGCACAAAACAACAACACACAAACATTTGAAATATTGATTTGATGCTCATATTAACCATAGGAATTAAAGTTTGTTTATTTTCACATGCATGCCATAAATTCTATAGGGATAGCTCATACATGGATTTATGACATCATCAACTTGCGACAGGCATTTCCCCTCTTGAGTGAAAGATTAGCTATTTCTAGAAGAAATACAATATTTAAGGTGTTTTTAATTTTACATTGTATTTATAGAGGACAATTATAATGTATTAAGGCATATTTGTCATAATTTAGCCAGGGATCCCTTTAAAGGAGTAGTTCAGCCCCAAAATGACTTTTTTTCTATTGATTACTGTGTGAAAAATGTGATAACAATAAATTTACCCCCATTCGTTCCGGATGGGGACCCGTTTCGAAAGGGGTCCCCATCCGGAATCAATGGGGGTAAATTTACTCGATTCAAATCTTTGTCTTAGGAATGTGACAAAAACCAAAACATATTATTGAACTCTACTCTCCATGGCATGAGTAATCAATAGAAAAAAGGTCATTTTGGGGGTAAACTACTTTAAGGGAGAGTGCTTGTTAGAGCAATATGTACTGTAAACACAGAAGATTGATTTTGACTCAGTCAAAAAATGTTTATGAAAAAAATATGTTAAATGTAAATATAAAGTAATGAGAGTGGTTACACTTCCCAACCTGTTTCTCAGTTTACCAGCAGCAACATGACTGGAGCTGCTCATTGATATGAGACTTAGGGCTCTATTTTGATTGTCTTAAGTAGCTTTTATGCCTTAACTTAAGACCTGGATGCCTGGCAAATGCTGTTTGGCCACTCAGAACAGCCAAACAGCATTTGCTACACCTCCAAGTCTTAAGTTAAGGCAAAAGAGCTGGTACAAATTGTGCTATTTTATCATGAACATTAGTGAGGACCTATTACGAAGACAGGTTGAAAAGTGGTGAAGTCCTCCTTTAAGACAATGACAATAGAGCCCTGACTGTCAGTCACTGTTATAGAATAGTACCACAATGATGAAGTAGAGTTCCACTATGATAGAGTAGAATTTTGCCCTAACCCACCATACCCACCCGGCAACCGCGGTTTTCCCGGTGAACCTGAGCACAACAGTGGGGGCCGATGGGCAAGGAGGGTCGCAAGCTTATGAGAAACAACTAAGATAAGACCTTAAAACCTGGCGAAAACTGTTGCGTGCATTAGTGCAAGATTAGATGAGGATAAAGAGTCATTAAATGGAAAACATTAAATTAACTTCTGAAAAGGCTTCTAAGCCTACACTATAGCCTACTAGTAAAACTAGTGGAACTGCAATCTTTCCACACGTGAATAATTGTGGTTGTAAACAATAACACAGACAATATAAATCCTTAGTCTAGTTAGTAGTGGAAAGAAGAGGTTATCATCATGGCCCCAAATAACTTTTAAATATCTTGCAATTGGCGACGAGTCTCTTACGAAATTGGCAAGAGTGCCTCTCATTGTGTGATGCCCAAACTACCGTGCCCCACCGCTGTGCTCAGGTTCACCGGGAAAACCGCGGTTGCACCCACCCGGCGTTAACAGGCCAGTTAGAGCCTAAAATGGATGTTAATTAGTCGGGCCGGGCCGGTCAGCCCAGTTAGGGCCGGGCCTTCAATTTCAGGCCTGAAATATATTCTTTAATTACAATCTAAAATATGAACCCTTGTTGTAAAAAAACTAAAGTTGTCCTAACCCTTAAGTTCTGTTCAGATTCACAACACCTTCGTTCTGTTCGGGTCATTTTGACCCGGGGGATATTTGGTTTAAAAAAAACAACACTAATATAAATTTTAACTTAACAAATCATCATGATACATTGACTTTGACTCAATACCAAACAATTCATATGATATATATGGTAAATGTTTGCATTTCTGCTTTGCTATACCACATTAAACACTGAAAGAGCTAGGCGTTTTTACTGATTTAGCTGAAATTCAGGTAAAACAAAACTACTTTATTTAATACTGGGCAATATTGCTCATGCTTATAGGAAAACTTTTAAATCAATGTTTTTATGAACTCCCCCCCCCCCCCCCCCCCATATGCCCATTAATTGAATACTTGTGGTTCAAGAACAGGACATCATTCTCACAGAGAGCTGAACACACATGTGAACACACATGAACGTCACATATGAATATACACTTGAACGTATACACTATAGGACAGAGGTTTTCAAACACTTTGGTCTCAGGGCAGGTGGAAGGGGTTATGGGGTGATTGTGTATCTGTGTTTGTACATGATTCCTTGTATTTCTGTGCATCAGGGGAGGGGGGGGGGGGGGGGGGGGGGTTCGGAATGGCGCTTCGGAAGGGGGGGTGTTAGAAGTGGGGGTGACTGTGTGTCTGTGTTCTGGCATAATACTGTGTATTTCTGTGTATCTGTGCTTCCGGGTCAAAATGACCCGAACAGCACTAAAGGTTCAAAAAATATGAGGGGGGTGTAGCATGGGTGTAGTGCAAAAATATTTTTTTTACATGTTCATCTCAGAAGAATCTTTAAGGCCAGTGAGTTTCAGGTGGAAAAAAATTAAACTTCTACCTTTTTTTTCAAAATGAAAATGTAAAACGGGTCAAAATGACCCGAACAGCACTTAAGGGTTAAGAAAACATTAGACTTATAGTATAGCTATATAGCTACAATTCACTGTGACATTTAAACACCTGAACCCCAACGTCCACATTCAGGGGGGAAAATTAACCAAAAAATTTGGCTCTACAAGCTCTAAACGCATCGTAACGCCACACGCTGTGAGCTTGTAGATCTGCTACAGTATTTTTAACAGAGCAATTTGGTGTAGAGGGAAACAGTGGTCCAAGTGCAATAACAGAATCAGTTAAATTAATTAACTCAATTATAATAAAATAATAACTATAATGATTCAGCATTCTAATAACAAATTATAATTATTATTACCCTTATATTATTATAATTATTATTCAAAATCATATCAACTGCAATATTTTGAACGTATGCAAAACACGTTCACCTCCACACTACTCAGAAACTTATTATTATTATGGATTATGATGATTGGAATGTAATCTCATCTGTCAGACTACATCAGGAACTGCTCTGACACACAGGGCCCTCTTTTGGTCTTAATTAACGGCAGGTCTTGTTAATTAAATGAAGACATGGAGGAGTGACCAATGCCCATATTGCTATTATGGGTGTGGTAATCTGGGCACGGTGCCAAGGTGTGTTTGGGTGTTACTTTAATCAAACCAGAGTATCAGCTGCCATTCACTTTAAAGATCAGCACAAGATCTGGATTTGAATCTCTGAATACATGAAAGTTACTGTGTGCACCTTTGATCTAACCTGTAAATTGATATTTTAGTTTTAGATTTTTTCTTTTTTTCCTTTTTTTAATTTTGATTGGGTGGGCAGGATGCATGTTTGGGTGGGCTCTGGATAGCCAATATACAAGCTCACAACGCATTGCACCGCAATAAGATGTAAGCTTGTAGTTTGGCTGTTTTGTTTACAAAGAGATTTGTATAGCGGGAGAAAGGGGTCCAATTACAGAGTCTGTTTCATTAAGTATAGAGGGTTTCATTGGTTTAGAATCCTTCAGTTTGTATTCTGCTATGGTGAAAACTTGATGTAAAACATTGGATCTACATGAAGGATTGATTTGATACTTACAGGCTAGTTCACGTTCATCATTCATGAAAAGAGAAAACACATGGTTGGAATAATTAGAAAACTGATACTTCACAAAACAGAAAGATTACTAATAATTTGCAAATTGTTAAGGATGGCGATAATAGGTTAAATTAATTGACTATCTAAATTATTATACAAACTAATAGTTTGCTTCATTAATCATAATGATTAATCTGTTGTGTCCTTGCATAAGATGATGCCGTTATCACTTAATTAAGGAATATGAGCTGGGATTAAGAGCTTTATTTTAGGGCCCTGACTGTCAGTCACTGTTATTGTGACCACAGGTCACCGTTTACTATCAGAACCATCACAGCTTGTCCGTAGACGTCTGTCTGGACGGACGTGTACACTTTTTTACGGCCTATGGGTTTGCCGCTCTGACATCATGCTCTGACGTCACTGTGATGTCAGGGGAACCACTCAACATAATGGGTTTGCCGCTCTGACATCACACTCTGACTTCACTGTGATGTCAGGGGAACCACACTAACAGAATCCCTTTTACGCCCATACATGGAGATCCCTGATGTCATTAAAATTTAAGCCTATATCTTACAGGACTTCATATGGGAATGCCCATATATGGAGGCCACATCGGCCACATACCACACTAACAGAATCCATATATGGTCAAAACAGCCCATATCTGTGTGGCTGATTCTACAGACAGGGATCTCCATGTATGGGCATACAAGGGATTGTATGTATGATGTCAGATGTCATAGACGTCATAGGACTTTTACATAACAAATAACTGAGTAAGCATGTTTGGGCTCTCACAGCATATCTCCATATACAGTACATAGATCTTCATATGGTACCAGGGGTCTCCATATATGGGTAACTGGTCCGATATACATCACTTGCCAGATGGCCAAGACATGGTGCGACCTCGCCCTTGGTTGCATGTCGCCCTGAGGCGTCTTAGAGTAGTATCACAATGATAGAGTGCACGATTGTCAAGAACCTTTTGAGTAATTTACATTTTATCTAATTATTTGGGGTTATGTTAATTAAAACAAAAACATATATCCTCTTAAGAAAACATTAGACTTTAAAACGTCAAGCAATGTAGGATATAGCTACAATTCACTGTGACATTTAACACTCAAACCCCAACATCTACAATCAGGGGGGAACATTAACCAAAAATTTCGGCTCTACAAGCTCTAAACGCATTGTAACGCCACACGCTGTGAGCTTGTAGATCTGCTATTTTTAACAGAGACATGTGGTGGTGAGGGAAACAGTGGTCCAAGTACAGAGTTAACTCAGGTTTGTAGAGGGTTTAATTGGTTAAGACTCCTTCAGCTTGTATTCTGCTCACATGGAGCTCACATGGAGCTAGTTCACGTTCACATTCATCATTCATGAAAAGGGAAAACACATGGTTGGAATGGTTAGAAAACTGATACTTGGAATGCAATAACAGAATGGGTTAAATTAATTGAATAACTCAATTATTATATAAAATAAGAGCTATAATGATTCAGCATTCTAATAAAAAGAAATAACAAGTAATTAACATTATAATTACATTTGAAAAGTCACTAAACGTCAGCTTAGAGATAAAATTCTACACTATAGTAAACATAGTAACAGATTCACCACTCCCTGGTTATTTTATCCACCCATGGCCACGATGCCATTTGGTCCCAACAAAAAGTACTTATTGTTACCGTAGTTCCACTTAAATGGGTAAATGCAAGGTACATATTCTAGTTACTGGGTAAACACTTAGTAATTACTAGGTAATGACATGGAATTGACCCATGCTTTCTTTTACAGTACAGTTCAACTGTAACTACTGGGTAATTACCTGGGAAAAACTTTTCTAGTTACTGGGTTAATACTGAGTAATTACCAGGTAAGGTCATCCAATTGACCTTACCTGGTTGACCTGGTAATTACCTTGTAGTATCCAAGAAAATACCTGGTAACTACCAGGTAATAAACCTAGTAATTAATAAGTGTATTACCAGGTACTTAACATGTAATTACCAGGCAAATACTTAATGTTACCTGGTAATTACCTGGTAGTTTTCAGGAACATAGCTGGTAATTACCAGGTAATTACTAGGTAAAATACCTGGTAGTTACCATGTAGGTTAAAGATGATGCCGTTATCACTTAATTAAGGAATATGAGCTGGGATTAAGAGCTTTATTTTAGGGACCTGACTGTCACTCACTGTTATAGAGTAGTATCACTATGATAGAGTGCACACTTGTCAAGAACCTTTTGAGTAATTTACATTTTATGCAATTATTTGGGGTTATGTATGCTAATAAATAAATAAAAATGAACTTCTTAAGAAAACATAAGACTATACAACGTCAATCAACTTAGGATATAGCTACAATTCACTGTGACATTTAAACACCCAAACCCCAACATCCACATTCAGGGGGAACATTAACCACACAATTCAGCTGTACAGGCTCTAAATGCATCATAACGCCACATGCTGTGAGCTTGTAGATCTGCTATTTTTAACAGAGAAATTTGGTGTAGAGGGAAACAGTGGACCAAATACAGAGTAAACTCAGGTTAGGGTTAGGGTTAGCTTGTATTCTGCTACGGTGAAAACTTGATGTAAATCTGATACTCACTTTTCACTAGTTCAGGTTCACATTCATCATTCATGAAAAGAAAAAACACATGGTTGCAATGGTAAGAAAACTGATACTTCACAAACAGAAATATTACTAATAATTTGCTAATTGTTAAGCAACATGAAACATGGAATGCAATAACATAATGGGTTAAATTAATTAACTTGATTATTATACAAAATAAGAGCTATAATGATTCAGCATTCTAATAAAAAGAAATAACAAGTAATTAACATTATAATTACATTTGAAAAGTCACTAAACGTCAGCTTAGAGATAAAATTCTACACTATAGTAAACATAGTAACAGATTCACCACTCCCTGGTTATTTTATCAGCAACATTCTAATTACATTTGAAAAGTGATTAAACGTCAGCTTAGAGATACAATTCTACACTATAGTATACATTAAGAGTGAAGCGTTTTCACCTTTAACAGATTGGTTTATAGTCAAATGATCAATTTCATTGTAGAAGAATTGTTCAGTTTAATGAATCTTTTGTCTGATGTCAAGATGAGTTGCTTTTCATATCAAACTGCAATATTTTTAATGTTTGCAAAACACGTTCACCTCCACACTACTCAGAAACTACTCCATAATAATCTTCTGATTCATTAATTTAATCTTCCTCAGTGTGCCATCATTTATATCTGCTATTAACATGCATTCTGTTTCTGTGTACAGTATGTTAAGGAAGAGCTCGTGTTAATGGAATAATTATGTAAACAAATAGGATTATGATGATTGGAATGTAATCACATCTGTCAGACTACATCAGGAACTGCTCTGACACACAGGGCCCTCTTTTGGTCTTAATTAAGGGCAGGTCTTATTAATTAAATGAAGACATGGAGGAGTGACCAATGCCCATGTTGCTATTATGGTTGTGGTAATCTGGGCACTGTGCCAAGGTGTGTTTGGGTGTTACTTTAATCAATCCAGAGTATCGGCTGCCATTCACTTTAAAGATCAGCACAAGATCTGGGTTTGAATCTCTGAATACATGAAAGTTACTTTGTGCACCTTTGATCTAACCTGTAAATTGATATAGTTTTAGATTTTTTTAATTTCTTTTTTTCCCCCCAATTTTGATTGGGTGGGCCGGATGCATGTTTGGGTGGGCTCTGGATAGCCAATATACAAGCTCACAACGCGTTGTACCGCAATAAGATGTAAGCTTGTAGTTTGGCTGTTTTGTTTACAAAGAGATTTGTATAGAGGGAGAAAGGGGTCCAATTACAGAGTCTGTTTCATTAAGTATAGAGGGTTTCATTGGTTTAGAATCCTTCAGTTTGTATTCTGCTATGGTGAAAACTTGATGTAAAACATTGGATCTACATGAAGGATTGATTTGATACTTACCAACTAGTTCACGTTCATCATTCATGAAAAGAGAAAACACATGGTTGGAATAATTAGAAAACTGATACTTCACAAACAGAAAGATTACTAATTATTTGTAAGGAACCTGAAATATGGATTGCGATAATAGTTGAAATTAATTGACTATCTAAATTATTACACAAACTAATAGCTTGCTTCATTAATCATAATGATCAATCTGTTGTGTCCTTGCATAAGATGGTGTCATTATCACTTAATTAAGGAATATGAGCTGGGATTAAGAGCTTTATTTTAGGGCCCTGACTTTCACTCACTGTTATTGTGACCACAGGTCGCCGTTTACTATCAGAACCATCACAGCTTGTCCGTAGACGTCTGTCTGGACGGACGTGTACACTTTTTTACGGTCTATGGGTTTGCCACTCTGACATCATGCTCTGACGTAACTGTGATGTCAGCGGAACCACTCTAACATAACGGGATTGCCGCTCTGACATCACACTCTGACTTCACTGTGATGTCAGGGGAACCACACTAACAGAATCCCTTTTACGCCCATACATGGAGATCCCTGATGTCATTAAAATTTAAGCCTATATCTTACAGGACTTCATATGGGAATGCCCATATATGGAGGCCACATCGGCCACATACCACACTAACAGAATCCATATATGGTCAAAACAGCCCATATCTGTGTGGCTGATTATACAGACAGGGATCTCCATGTATGGGCATACAAGGGATTGTATGTATGATGTCAGATGTCATAGACGTCATAGGACTTTCACATAACAAATAACTGTGTAAGCATGTTTGGGCTCTCACAGCATATCTCCATATACAGTACATAGATCTCCATATGGTACCAGGGGTCTCCATATATGGGTAACTGGTCCGATATACATCACTTGCCAGATGGCCAAGACATGGCGCGACCTCGCCCTTGGTTGCATGTCGCCCTGAGGCGTCTTACTAGTAGAGTAGTATCACTATGATAGAGTGCACGATTGTCAAGAACCTTTTGAGTAATTTACATTTTATCTAATTATTTGGGGTTATGTTAATTAAAACAAAAACATAACTATCCTCTTAAGAAAACATTAGACTTTAAAACGTCAAGCAATGTAGGGTATAGCTACAATTCACGGTGACATTTAACACTCAAACCCCAACATCTACTTTCAGGGGGGAACATTAACCAAAAATTTCGGCTCTACAAGCTCTAAACGCATTGTAACGCCACACGCTGTGAGCTTGTAGATCTGCTATTTTTAACAGAGACATGTGGTGGTGAGGGAAACAGTGGTCCAAGTACAGAGTAAACTCAGGTCTGTAGAGGGTTTAACCCTTAAGTGCTGTTCGGGTCATTTTGACCCGTTTTACATTTTCATTTGGGAAAAAAAGGTAGAAGTTTAAATTGTTTCCACCTGAAACTCACTGGCCTTAAAGATTCTTCTGAGATGAACATGTAAAAAAAATATTTTTGCACTACACCCATGCTACACCCCCCTCATATTTTTTGAACCTTAAGTGCTGTTCGGGTCATTTTGACCCGGAAGCACAGATGCACAGAAATACACAGAAATAATACAGTATTATGCCAAAACACAGACACACAGTCACCCTCACTTCTAACACCCCTTCCGAAGCCCCATTCCGAACCCTCCCCCCCTTCCGCATCCCCCCCCCCCCTCCCCACACTTAACCCCCCCCCCTGATGCACAGAAATGCAAGGAATCATGTACAAACACAGATACACAATCACCCCCTAACCCCTTCCACCCCTCTTCCCTCCAACCCCCCTCACCTCACCCTTACCCCCTCCCCTCCAAACCCCCCAACCCAACTCCCCCCACCTCCCCCCCACCCCCCCTCCCCCGCCACCCCAGATGCACAGAAATAAAAGAAAGCATGTATACTGTATACTAACACAGACACAGTCACCTCCTCCCCCCCCCCCCCCCCTCCCCCCTCCTGTCGCCCTCACCCCCCCACACCCTTCAACCCCTCTCCTCCTCACCCCTCCCCTCCTCACCCCTCACCCTCACCCCTCACTTATCTGAAGTTTTCCTTGTGACGGTACGGTACTGTATTTTAGGGGAAATTTTACATTATTTTACATAAACATAAGGTGCTGTAAAGTAACACTGTAATTCAGAGGGGTGCTGTGGATGAAAATGTTGTTTACAGGGGTTCCCTGAGACCAAAGTGTTTGAAAACCTGTCCTAGTGTGACGTCCACATGTGTGTTCAGCTCTTGATGTCCTGTTCTTGAACCACAAGTATTCAATTAATGGGCATGTTGAAAAAAAAAAAAAAGTTCATAAAAATATTGTCTGATTTTCATTTTGTCCTATAAGCATGAGCAATATTGCCCAGTATTAAATAAAGTAGTTTTTTTACATGAATTTCAGCTAAATCATTAAAAACGCCTAGCTCTTTCAGTGTTTAATGTGATATAGCAAAGCAGAAATGCAAACATTTACCATATATATCATATGAATTGATTGGTATTGAGTCAAAGTCAATGTATCATGATGATTTGTTAAGTAAAAAAATATATTAGTGTTGTTTTTTTTAAACCAAATATCCCCCGGGTCAAAATGACCCGAACAGAACGAAGGTGTAGTGAATCTGAACAGAACTTAAGGGTTAATTGGTTAAGACTCCTTCAGCTTGTATTCTGCTATGGTGAAAACTTGGTGTAAATCTGATACTCACATGAAGCTAGTTCACGTTCACATTCATCATTCATGAAAAGGGAAAACACATGGTTGGAATGGTTAGAAAACTGATACTTCACAAATAGAAAGATTACTAACAATGCGCTGATTGTTAAGCAAAATGAAACATGGATTGCAATAACAGAATGGGTTAAATTAATTGAATAACTCAATTATTATACAAAATAATAGCTATAATGATTCAGCATTCTAATAACAAGAAATAACAAGTAATTAACATTATAATTACATTTGAAAAGTCACTAAACGTCAGCTTAGAGATAAAATTCTACACTATAGTAAACATAGTAACAGATTGATTTATAGTAAAATGATCAATTTCATGGTAGAAGAAATGTTCAGTTTAATGAATCTTTTGTCTGATGTCAAGATGATTTGCTTTTCATATCAACTGCAATATTTTGAATGTTTGCAAAACACGTTCACCTCCACACTACACAGAAACTACTCCATATTATTACCCGGCTTGTTTGGATGCTTGATTCTGATTGGTCGAGCGCTGAAATCAGCGGTGAATTATAGGCGTATAATGACCACTCCGCTCTATAATTCACCGCTGCCTAATCAACGGCTCAGAGCAGCTGCTGTATTCAGGCTGCACTGCGTGGAATTATCCAACATGTCAGCCCCTAAACAAACACACAGCGTCATTTACAACCAAACGTTGCTCTGAAGAATGTTTTTAAAAACATTTGAGGCGAGAAATAGACGACGTAGTAACAGAAAATGGATTCTATTTGATCAGCACTTCCTTGTTTGCGCAACACTTGTGGAACACTTTCAGCCGTCTGTAAACAAGGAAATACTTCATTTTGTTTTTAGTTTTGAGTCAAATTATTAATTGTATTTATTAGCCGGGTTAATTCCCCTCTGCTCCACCTCGGGGAATTATCAGCCCGTCGTGTCTATATACGCCATAATGACCACGCAGCAAGACCTTATCGCATACATAATCTTCTGATTCATTCATTTAATCTTCCTCAGTATGCCATCATTTCTATCTGCTATTAACATGCATTCTGTTTCTGTGTACAGTATGTTAAGGAAGAGCTCACCTTAATGGAATAATTATGTAAATAAATAGGATGAATTGTGAGATTGGAATGTAATTACATTTGTCAGACTACATCGGGAACTGCTCTGACACACAGGGCCCTATTTTGGTCTTTTGTTTCCCACAATTTTTATCCCACGATTTTGTAACCCATTTTTCACCCAGTGCCAATTACCTAAGTAATCCTGGGCTCTGCTCTCCCTCTGCCGTGCCTGGGGAGACAACGGACTGACCTCATGCTTCTTTCTATGCATGAGGAGTCCAAGTTGCTTCTTTTCACCTGACAGGGGGGATTTCCCCGGTTTGGACGTAGCGCGTGGAAGGAACACGTTATTCCAACCAGTTCCTTTCCCCAGATGGCCAGGGGGAGGCATTATAGAGACCAGGATTACTGCATGTTTTTGTGAGGGTATCTACCCTAGGAGACATGGGGAGAACATGCAAACTCCACACAGAAAGGCCCTATCCCCAACCACCACATAGGGCTCTGCCCACCCCTGATCCCCCTAGAACCGGCCCTGAAACTGAAACATGGAATGCAATAACAGAATGGGTTAAATGCATCGACTAACTCAATAGACGTATTT
Source organism: Nannobrachium achirus (assembly GCF_963921795.1). NCBI lineage: Eukaryota > Metazoa > Chordata > Actinopteri > Myctophiformes > Myctophidae > Nannobrachium > Nannobrachium achirus. The sequence continues at coordinate 3,679,560 of NC_137815.1, forward strand.
CTGGTCCACGTTACACTGATAAGAACTAGATGCGTGCGCAGGTCGGTAACAAAATTAGCCAATGAAACCAGCGCTCCCCAAAACAACAGGTTTGGGGATTGGTGGAATTGATTACATAATACAGTCACCTGTGCATTTAGTCTCAATGTTTGTTAACAAGAAACGGATCTATTATTATACAACATAAGAGCTTGCTTAATAATGATTCAGCATTCTAATAACAACTTTATAAAACACTTTGATCTATTGGATCTACATGAAGTAAAATCCCCATACACACCCATTGTAAATCCAACTCTGATAGATTCATTCATTTTTTCTGGTGACTCATACTAATAATAATAATAATAATAATAAAGCTTTATTTGTATAGCACCTTTCATGACATGAAATGCAGCTCAAAGTGCTTTACAGAGCAGAAAATGAAGCACAGTTACTTAACAGAAAAAATAAAATACACATGAATACAATAAAGCAGAACAATAAAAACATAAAACATTGAAGAACAATTTCAGAACAGTGTGGACGTCAATAGCATCAAGGAGATAAAAAAATAATTCAGCTAAAAGCAAGAGTAAAGAAATAGGTCTTGAGCTGTGCTTTAAAGCTATCCACAGAGGCTGCCTGTCTTAGGTGTAGTGGGAGTTTATTCCAAACTGTCGGTCCGTAGAAGCAGAAAGCTGCTTCACCATATTTTTTATATTTCATTTTAGGCACATCGAGTAGGTCAGCACTAGAAGACCTGAGTGGGCGGTTTGGAACGTATCTATGCAGGCAGTCATAGAGGTACGAAGGTGCCAGACCATTTAGAGCTTTATAAACAAGTAAAATAATTTTAAAATCAATCCTAAAAACAACCGGGAGCCAGTGTAGCGACGCTAGGACTGGAGTAATATGTTCTCTCATCTTAGCTTTAGTTAAAACTACTAGTATTTTAGTTAAAATACTAGCCTCCTAATACCGCAGGCCGTGTTTTTTTTTTCAATAACTTTTGGTTAAAATGGAGTTTGAAGTTACAATGGGTGTGTATGGGGAGAAGCACTGGAGGAGGAGGGCCTGGTAACATTTACATCAAATATCTAAATACTGAATTAAGCAAATTAAAAACTGTTCAGGGTGTTCATAAAAGCCTGATTAGATGATAAAATGACCAAGTCTTTTTTTATGTGAAATATCCCTTTAAGTATAGAGGGTTTAATTGGTTTAGAATCATTCAGTTTGTATTCTGCTATGGTGAAAACTTGATGTAAAACATTGGATCTACATGAAGGATTGATTTGATACTTACGGGCTAGTTCACGTTCATCATTCATGAAAAGAGAAAACACATGGTTGGAATAATTAGAAAACTGATACTTCACAAACAGAAAGATTATTAATAATGTTCTAATTGGAACCTGAAATATGGAAATCAATAATAGAATGGGATAAAATAACAACTATCTCAATTATAATACAATATAATATCTTGCCTCATATAAATCATGATCAGCATTCTTTTCAACATTGTAATTTAATTTGTGAAGTGACTAAACGTCAGCTTAGAGATACAATTCTACACTATAGTATACATTAAAGCCCTTTGCACACAGGCGCGTTTAACCGCACGGATAAAACGGACAATATCATTTTTTGAAAAGAAAACAATGATTCTCTATGACCTCATGCACACCAGCTCCGAATTAGCCGTGCGACGAGTGGCTGCCGCCGTGCGTTTTTTTCTCGATCGAACCCAGTTCGATTTGTGCGTCTTGTCGCATGCGGTAAAAAACTCATCACTCCTTTTATGACTCCTTTTTGGATCCGCTGCGCCGATTCCGCACAGCCTTGCACACCAAATCCAATGCGTTTTATGTATGCCGCAAACGAAAAAAACGCAACTGTCCTGTGTGCAAAGGGCTTAAGAGTATTTGTTTGTTTCTTTGTTTATTTGTTTGTTTTTCTGCTTGCTATGACAGGTTGGTTTATAGCAGAGGTGGGCAACTTTCATGATGGTGAGGGCCACTATATTTCCACCTTCACTCCAGAGGGCCACATTGCATATTGCTTACGTCCTACTTTGTCATTCTAGTATATCTCATACAAAAGAATCAAAAATAGCCGATCTACAAGCTCAAAACGCGTCGCACCGTGACGCGTTTTGAGCTTGTAGATCTGCTATTTTAGATGTTTTTGAATTGGAATCCTGAATAATTTTTTGTTATTTTTGAATTGGAATCCTGAAATGTAACATTTTGATTTAATTTAAAATGCGTTTAGTTATACTCATGTTAACTTTATGAACTTAAACATAGTTGGACATAAAAAAAGGCTAACAATTATACTTTGTATAATTAGGCTACAAATATGGACGATGTTTGCATGTTTGGAATTGTAACAGCTGAAATCAATAATGTACCAGTATTCCAGTATCAACCTGCGGGCCGCATTAACACTTTGCAAGCCACGGGGAGCCCCTTAATATTAAAACCGGAATATATATAAGTTGAGGCAAAAGAGCTGGTACATTGTGCTATTTTATCATGAACATTAGTGATGACCCATTATGAAGACAGGTTGAAAAGTGGTGAAGTCCTCCTTTAAGACAATGACAATAGAGCCCTGCTGTCAGTCACTGTTATAGAATAATACCACAATGATAGAGTAGAGTTCCACTATGATAGAGTAGAGTTCCACTATGATAGAGTAGAGTTCCACTATGATAGAGTAGAGTTCCACTATGATAGAGTAGAGTTCCACTATGATAGAGTAGAGTTCCACTATGATAGAGTAGAGTTCCACTATGATAGAGTAGAATTTTGCCCTAACCCACCATACCCACCCGGCGAACGCAGTTTTCCCGGTGAACCTGAGCGCAACAGTGGGGGACGATGGGCAAGGAGGGTCGCGAGCTTATGAGAAACAACTAATAAGACCTTAAAACCTGACCAGTTGCGTGCATTAGCACAAGATTAGATGAGGATAAAGGAAATCATCAAATGGAAAACATCAAATTAACTTCTGAAAAGGCTTCTAAGCCTACTAGTAAAACTAGTGGAACTGCAATCTTTCCACACGTGAATAATTGTGGTTGTAAACAATAACACAGACAATATAAATCCTTAGTCTAGTTAGTAGTGGAAAGAAGAGGTTATCATCATGGCCCCAAATAACTTTTAAATATCTTGCAATTGGCGACAAGTCTCTTACGAAATTGGCAAGAGTGCCTCTCATTACATAAAGCTATATATATAACCTCTCCATCATCTGCAATAGTCAGTGGTGTGTGATCCCCAAACTACCGTGCCCCACCGCTGTGCTCAGGTTCACCGGGAAAACCGCGGTTGCACCCACCCGGCGTTAACGGGCCAGTTAGAGCCTAAAATGTATGTTAATTAGTCGGGCCGGGCCGGTCAGCCCAGTTAGGGCCGGGCCTTCAATTTCAGGCCTGAAATATATTCTTTAACTAGAAGAGAAAATTTCTAAGAAATTTTAAGTGTGCCTGCAGCTCGCTAAGTCTGTGCAACCTTGTGTAGCGGTTGGTGTTAGCATTAGCGTTATTTCATTTGACGCAACCCGCGTGTCTGTATGACAAACGGTTCACGAGATCAAGGGTCACTTCCTGTTTGGTGAGGGGCACTTCCTGTTTGGCGAAATAGGCCCCAATTAAGGTCATGGACGATTAATGAATTAAAGCTGCAAGCAGCGATGACCAGGCCCTCGCAGCTCTACCCACGTCACAAGGCCAGCAGCCAATCAGAAACCAAACAGGAAGTCAGCCATTTCGACTAATTAGTGGCGTTTTGGAGCATTTTTGGCCGTTATCACGGGTCGCACTTTAACGACAGTTTTTTGAGAAAAAATTGTTTTGTGAGAAAAAAAATTTGAGAAAAAAACTTTTTTGAGAAAAAGAAATTTTGAAAAAAAAATTGTGAGAAAAAAAAATCTTGAGAAAAAAAAATGTGAGAAAAAAAAATGTTGAGAAAAAAATAATTTTGAGAAAACAATTTTGAGAAAAAAAAATTTTGAGAAAAAAAAAATTTTGAGAAAAAAAAAATTGAGAAAAAATTTTTTTGAGAAAAAAAAAATTGAGAAAAAAATGTTGAGAAAAAACATTTTTTGAGAAAAAAAAATTTTGAGAAAAAAAATTGAGAAAAAAAATTTGAGAAAAAAAAATTTGAGAAAAAAAAATTTTTGAGAAAAAAAAATTTGAGAAAAAAAATTTGAGAAAAAAAAATTGAGAAAAAAAAATTGAGAAAAAAAATTTTTGAGAAAAAAAAAATTTGAGAATTTTTTTTTTGAGAAAACCTGGCTAAATATGTATTTTTAGATACAATAAGCCAGCAGTTTCTTTATTGCTATTTACAGTAACACTTCTAGCCCCCATAAGTCACATCCAACCATGAAAGATTGCGTTGTATCTTGGGAATGGGCTTATTCTGTGTAAAATGACATATTTAGCCACTTGTACGCATGCCCCCAACCACTGAAATAAGAATCTCTAAAACAATAGAAAGAAGCAAATTAAATCATTTTAACACTCATCTTTTATATTCTTTAATTACAATCTAAAATATGAACCCTTGTTGTAAAAAACTAAAGTTGTCCTTTAAGAAAACATTAGACTTTAAAACGTCAAGCAATGAAGGATATAGCTACAATTCACTGTGACATTTAACACCCGAACCCCAACCTCCACATACAGGGGGGAAAATTAACCAAAGAATTTGGCTCTACAAGCTCTAAACGCATCGTAACGCCACACGCTGTGAGCTTGTAGATCTGCTACAGTATTTTTAACAGAGCAATTTGGTGTCCAGTATCCATGGCCACTGTTGGGTTCCGTGAAGCATACGACCTCATTCACTCAGTCTTGATGTACGACTTCTCTCCTGCATTTGTCCACCAGCTAACCCACAGGGAGATTGAAGTTGTCAGAATCACAGACAAATGCATCGCGATTAACCAGCACGTGTTCACAGGTAAGCCTTGTCTAGAAACTTGACATTTCCCTTTTCCACAGATCGGAGCTGACACATGATTCTCACTTTCTCTCCCCGAAGGGCAAGTTCTGAAGCTAAAGGCTCAACACCGCGCTCCATGCAAAATCGGCCAATTTGTGAATGTAGTGGCCAACGAGATGTTCAGAGATGGCCAAGTTCATTGGGACAGAATTGTCACTCTGATATCTTTCTGCCGTGTAATGCTAAGTAGCATCGACCACTCATTGAAGGAGGCGTCAATCCCTTACATCTCGGAAGGCTTCTCAAAGTTTATCGTGACTCAAATGGAATGGCTGGAGACCAACGGTTGGTGGGTGAGTAATCCTTTTTTTACTTTTCTCGTATACTGTTTTTTATTTTATAGCAAATGCACCCATGTCTAAACTTATATATCATGCATGTTGGTGATATTCCAATGTACAAAACTATGTGAATCGTTTAGCTAAAGATCAGCCTGAAGCATTAAGCTAGTCAGGTTTTGTCAGAACGGTGATCCTGGGGCAAGATGAACCAAGTGCTTGTGGTCCCTGGGGTAAATTGAAACAATTATCCCAAGACCAATCACCATTCATATTTTGTACTGGGTCTTTGCTGTACTCAAATTATGCTGAATGACCTTTCATGTTGATGAATGCACTCATTTAAATGTTTCTTTTTTCTGCCTCCTCTAAATCTCTATGCAGGAAGGGCTTATTCGACATGTGTCAGACGTGAATGAGGCAGATGATGGACTTTGCAGCACGTGGTTTTTGGCCTCCATTGTAGTGTGTATGGTCTTGTACGGCCTCAAGATGATGGCCCCCACCAGTGAATAAAGCTGTTTTCCCACCCCAATTCCTCTGTGCATGTGTATATTTTTGCTATAGGAAACATCTCTAATTGGTTTGAGACATCGGAATTAACCTTTAAACGTAAAGAAACAGGCCTGTTACGGATCCCTTTGAGGTAACAATCAAAAATCAAACAGTCTCTGTAATGAGTGAAGTCAAATAGTTGGGCATTATACTGGACAAAAAAAATCAAATTTGAAAAAAACAGGTAACGCACATGCAAGAAGGTCAAACCAGATTTAAACTGTTTCCGTCACATAAGAAGGGACTTAACATGTCAAACTGCACAGCTGTATATGCATACTATGACTTTCTCACATCTGTCATACTGCATCACATCATGGTCACAAGCTTCCCAAACTGCATTGAAACCAATAACATCAATATACAAACAAGCTATAGAAATACTTGGTGACAGGTTTTTGATTTTTGGTATGGTTATAAGGTTTACAAAAACCGCCAAACCAGCAAACAAGTTGGGCTCGCCCCCTAGTGGTCTGTTTGCGATGAACAAAATATCAGATTAGTCGGTATGAAACCCCAAATAATTGATGGAAGAGACTTGTCAAAGGATTCTGGTAGTATTGGGTATGCTAAATAACATACTAAGGTAGGGGGTGTGAACAATTGATTGTTAATGCCACCCTCACCCGACCTAACCTAATGGTGGTGAGTAGCTGAAACCTGATAACAATAGCACACATTAGCCAACAGAAACTGCAGATGTAAATGTTGTTTTTGACATTTTAATGTCTGTCTCCACACCGGAAACACAAAAACTCAACTGTTTACATTCCAATGGAAGCTGCTGTATAATAAATGTTACTTGGCTCCATTTGTATAATGTCAGCATTACAGACATTTTAAGGGTCAGTTTAGTCCCCCCCCCCCCCCAAGGGAACCCAGAGGGTCCCAGGAATACACTATGGTTTAGTTATATTTTGAAATTGACATTTAATTTAAACATACAACAAGAGAACGGTGACATTAAGCAGGGCCATGCGGGGAGTCGAACCCCGTTACACGAGTGGCAGTACCACAAGTGGAAGTATCCTACCACAGCCTGGTCTGCTTTGAGAAACCACGTCTTTAGTTGCATGTATTGTGTGAATACATTTGTTACAAACCAGATAAACATTAAACGTTAGACAAGTGAAAAACAAACAACAACAAAAAAAACGAAATGCTAAATAACATACTAGCAATGTAGGACAAAATTACTTCTGGAAAGGCATCATTTTCAAGACGGTGTCCACGATGGCTGCCGTGAGCTTAAAATGCCTATAAACTGTGATTTAATATATAAAAAAACATGACAATTGTGCGCTTGGTGATAAGAATTTTTCTTATGATGTCAGGTATGGGCACAATGTTTTCAAAAACCATCGCAAACAGGTCGGGCTCGCCCCCTAGTGGCCTGTTTGCAATTAATCCAGTAGCACATTAAATAGGTCAGTATAAGGTTGAAACCCCAACATAGTAGATGGGAGAGATTTTTCAACGGATTCTGTTACTATTGACAATGCTAAATAACAGGCCTAGTAATAGTTTAGGAAAAATAAGCTCCTGGAAAGGCATCATTTTCAACATAGCGTCCACGGGAGCTTAAAATGCATCGGCTATAAATTGGGTGGGAATATGTGCCATCTTGCCTTTCCAGGAGTTCGTTTTTCTTGTTTTGGGGTGTTATTTTTAGCACACCAATAGTACCAGAATCCATTGAAAATCCCCTCCATCAATTATTTTGGGGTTTCATACTGACCTATCTAATATTTGATAAATCGCAAACAGACCACTAGGGTGCGAGCCCGACCTGTTTCCGATGGTTTTTGAAAACATTGTGCCCATACCTGACTTCATGCCAAAAATTCTAAATCTAAGTGCACAATTGTCAGGAATTTATAGTATGTTATTTAGCACACCCAATAGTACCAGAATCCATTGACAAATCTCTTCCATCAATTATTTGGGGCTTCATACTGACCCATTTAAAGGACAACTTTACTTTTTACAACAAGGGTTCATGTTTTAGATTGTAATTAAAGAATATAAAAGATGAGTTTTAAATTGATTTCATTTACTTCTTTCAATTGTTTTAGCGGTTCTTATGTCAGTGGCTGGGGGCGTGCGTACAAGTGGCTAAATATGTAATTTTACACAGAATAAGCCCGTTCCCAAGATACAACGCAACCTTTCATGGTTGGATGTGACTTACGGGGGCTAGAAGTGTTACTGTAAATAGCAATAAAGAAACGTATTGTGTCTAAAAATACATATTTAGCCACTTGTACGCATGCCCCCATGCGTACGCATGCCCCACATTTTAGCACGGTAAACACGATAAAAACAATAGAACGAATCAAGTGAAAACATTTTAACACTCACTTTTTCTTTTCTCTAATTACAATCTAAAACATGAACCCTTGTTGTAAAGAAACGAAGTTGTCCTTTAATATTTGATTCTTCGCAGACAGACCACTAGGGCGCGAGCCCGACCTGTTTGCGATGGTTTTTGTAAACCTTATAACCATACCTCACAGCATACCAAAAATCCCAAACTAGTCACCAACTTCCCAATATTTACGAATTCCCTCCCAGCTACTACATATGGATGGTAATATCTTTTACAAAGGACTCGGGCTATGGTTTAAATCAAATCAACTGTGCTCGCATGAATAGTTTCCGTTCCTCACCTGCTGTGTGGATTGATTGTGGCTACTTACTGGTGGGTCAGATTGTGGATTGTTGGTTCTTATTAGTAATCGCATATTATAATTGGTTGTACTTGACTGGGTTTTAGACTGGTATTATTGTTTTTGTACTTGAATGGGTGTTAGATTTGATTATTGTAAAATAGAAAAGCCTTCTGTGGACAGGTGATGAGAATTAGCACTTGCATCCGGTTTGTCCAATGTGATTGTGATGTCCACGTCAAATAAATAAAACATAACATAAGGCTCACAAACTGTTAATCGGGAATGAATGAACGCTGGGAGAAATCCTGTTGGGTTGAACGATCTATTTATTAGAAGCAAAGAGACGTTAGCAAAACGAACACCAGAGGTACAGACATCATTTTCTTAGTACAAAAAGCATGAATGAATACCGATTCTTATAACATCAGTTAAAAACAGTGTGCATTGTTATTGCAGTGTTGTACATTACATTTCCGCAGTCCTGAAAAACGCCATTGCAGAACAGTAAAAAAAATGACATTGTTATTTTCAGACAATTCAAAATAATATAGAGTAATCAAACGTGACACTGTAAAGCTAGGTGTGGTGTGTACAAAAAGATACAAAGTCACATACATATGCATCACAACTACTATATTTTACTTAACTATGATCGGCAAAAAATAAAAAGAGGGGTATTACAATTTAGGAATGAATCCTCATGCCGTAATCGCGTTTGACGAAGGGGGGGGGGGGGGGGGTTGTTTGAACACCAGAGGTACAGACATCATTTTCTTAGTATACAAAGCATGAATGAATACTGATTCTTATAACATCAGTTAAAAACAGTGTGCATTGTTATTGCAGTGTTACATACAAACAAAACAAAGTCTTACATACAAAGTCACATACATTTGCATCGCAATTACTATATTTTATTTAACTATGATCGACAAAAAAAATAATGTCAATTGTCAGGTGTGTGCTCTGAACACACAGAACACAAATGTAACCAAACTTGCAAGGCAAAAAATACAAAGACGGGTAGTACACTTTCGACATTAATCCTCAGGCCATAATCAAGTTTGACGAAGGGCTGTGTTTGGCCCCAGCTTCTGACACCCTTTTATATTGTGTGTTCATAGCGTGCTACACTATCGGCTACGTAACTCTGGATGTCAAAGGTAGGACGCAGACGTTTTTTCTTAAGGATTTCGTTTAAATTGACATCCAGAGGCTCGCTTTCATTGGATCGATCAAACAAAGAATCAATGTCATCAGGTCTCTCTTTACTCGGTTCCCATTTAGAAGCTGGATAGTGGACAGCTTTTCTGTCACCTAGAGGTAGTTTGAGGTTTGTGGAGAGCTCCTGTAGAAAGGTCACTAGGCTTTTCTGTTCAATTCTGTGACATCCTAAGACAAGCTGGACTTTTCTGCAGTGTGATTCGTATTGACTACGGAACCACAGTTTGAGCGAATACAGAAGATGATTAAAGTTTGTACCTTTACCAATATCAGTTCCAAAATCTTTCAGTGCTTGCTCTAGGAGAACCAACTCTCCATTTTGGATGAACCACATTGCCAAAATAACAGATTTCTTTAAGACATATCCTGTCCAATGAAAAGACATTTTCTTTTTGGGGAGTTTGACTTTGAACAAAGCCAGTAGCTCAGTTTCCTCTGCAAACATACCAGATTGTGGTGGTGAGTTCCCGCCGACTGCCACATGATTGAAGAAGCTGCTCAAATGAGGCATACACACATACTGTTCTGCCATCTGCTTTGAGAGGAGATCCTTGCAGTTAAAGCTGATGTTGTCGCCCTCCTCGAGTAGTGCTTGGTATGCTGTGGATAGACACAGGTAGAGAATTGTCAAACTCATGTGTGATTCTTTCTTGTGCAGGGGTGTGGGAAGGGGGTGGGTGGAGGTTTTGTTTTTAACATGTAATGAAATGGTTAAAGGTTTGTGATCCACCTACCTCTGGTCAGCTTGTTGTTCGGAGCGTCCTCCAGATCCTCTTTCCGAAGTGCTAGCCCGGGGCTTCTGACAGTTCCGCTGTCACTTGGATCAAAGCTCTGGGCCCATGCGTGCTCAGTCACAAACAGACATTTGGTCACCATTTCATCAATCGGAAGGAATCGTGTAAGTTTGGGACCCTCATTGTCACCTTCACGATCTTCATGGTTTCCAGGCTGCATACACACACAGACTCCTTTACCTCTATAAGTGAAGCATTTGTGGCAGATCAATCTTTTACAACAACATAACAGAGATCTGTTAAGTTGAATCAAGTGACTTTGTTCGTGCACATACGTCTCGCGTGTAAATGTAACATTGCAAATGTTGCATTGCAAATATTTGATGAACTCATTAGCATGGGATATGTATTGCATTTTGGCCTCAACTTTTTTGAAAAACACTTCCTCTTTGATGAGGAAACCACGCTTTTTCAAGTGATCTAGCTCTAGTGCAACTGATTTTGTAGTGTAACGAACAGGCTTGCTAGTCAATGGCACTTGGGCCCTACATGCTGCAGGTTTAGTAGAATGTGCCTCTTTCGAATGAGTCTCCATCTGTCCCGTGCTTGGAGATCCAGGCTTGTGTTTTTTGGGATCACTGGACAGATTCCTTTGCTTTTTGGTCTTTGGTCTGTGCTCAGTAGAATGTTTGGGCTTTCTGGAAGGTGGGGCGCTTGATTTTGCAGCGCTGACAGGAGGTGCTTTGCGCTTTTTGGTATGACTCTCTGTCTCTCGCATGCCACAAGTACTTGTTTCTGCATTCTGGGATTTGTGCTCCGGTTTGAACTTTCTGGAAGGTGGGGCGCTTGATTTTGCAGCGCTGACAGGAGGTGCTTTGCGCTTTTTGGTATGACTCTCTGTCTCTCGCATGCCACAAGTACTTGTTTCTGCATTCTGGGATTTGTGCTCCGTAGAGTGTTTGAACTTTCTGGAAGGTGGGACGCTTGATTTTGCAGCGCTGACAGGAGGTGCTTTGCGCTTTTTGGTATGACTCTCTGTCTCTCGCATGCCACAAGTACTTGTTTCTGCATCCTGGGATCTGTGCTGTATGTGTGTAGAATGTTTGGGCTTTTTTGAAGATGGGGCAGTGCTCTTAGCAGGTTGGGCCACAGTGTCACCGCTGGACGGAGCAATCTGCATGTCACTAGGCTGTGGGGAAAGTCTGGTCAAAGCGTCACCGCTGGACGGACTGGCAACAGCAGGATGTTCAGAGATGGGGGTCACAGCAATCTGCATGTCACTAGGCTGTGGGGAAAGTCTGGTCAAAGCGACTGTCACATTTTGAGTAACTAAGATGTTACTTTGTTTGGGCGAGAAATGGATTTCTTTGCTTAACTGCGGGGGGGTATCTAAGCAGAGACCATCCCCATGCTGGATGGGGGGGTGGGAGCTACCGTAGGGTTGTAACACGGGGGGTTGTAATTCGGTGACATGGAACTGGGGGGGTCGGGGGCCGGGGAGTTGGAAGTTGCCGTCATGGCATTGTGACGGGGGTAAGAGTGAACCATTCCCGTATGGGGGATAATTGCTTGAACTGTAGCAGTTCAGCAGTGCTTCCTCAATATCCTCAATATCCTCAAAGCAGGGCCATGAGAGAACGCTTGGCGGCATGTCAGTGGGGCCAGCTTCTTTCTCTGCAGCATTGTCCAAGGGAGTGTGGGACTGGGCGTTCTCTATGTGCAATATTTCACCCAGTCCCTCTGCGCTCGCTTGCATTAAAGCCACAACAGAGGGTCCAGAATGTGCCTCTAAGGGCTGGATTGGAACATCTGACACCTCGCATATTACAGCTGCCGCAGACACGGGAGGGGGAGAGGGAGAGTTTACGGAGACAGCCCCCTCTGGCTGCTCTGGCTCTGCAGCCAAACCGGGGGAAGGGGGAGGGGAAGAGTTTACGGAGAGAGCAACCTCTGACCTCTGATCTATAGACAATTCCCCCGCGTCTGGCTGCTGTGGCTCTGCAGCCACACCAGAGCCGCTTCTTAATTCATCTTCAGAGCCTGAAACGTCTGGGTTTTCCGGAGAGCTGGAGTGCACAGCGTGGCTCTTGTTTCTGTTACGTGGGCTACTATTTGAGCTGCTGGTCTCGCTGCTGCTGCTGCTGCTGCTGCTGTTGCTGCTGCTGCTGGTCTCGCGGCTACTGCTGCTGCTGCTGTTGCTGCTAGCCGGCGAGGCTCCCCAGGGTCTCCTTGGGCCCCTTTTTGCTAGACTGCTAGAGCTGGGTCTCGTAGCAGCAGGATCAGACGTGAGTGTTTCTGACTGTCCAGGAGATTGGATAGTGCTTGCCCTTGGTTCACTTGAATTCTGGGCCCCCTGGCTCTCTGTTTCTGGGTTCCCAGGTTGTGGTTCTGTCCTTCTTGGTTGTTCATTTTTGGGACTAAGTCTACCTCTGCTTTTCAACTCTCTCATCTCCTTTCTATCTTTTTCCTTTCTTCCAGCATGCCACACCTGGCTCTCTGCGAACCTCTGGCTAAAATTTCCACCCTCTCCTTTAGGCCACCTCCGTCTAAACCCGCCACCGAAGTTTTGAGTATGGCTGCCGGTGTAAGTCTCTCTACCGAGCCCAATCTCTCTGTGTGACTGCCCCCGGCCATACCCACTGCCTCCTTCGCCAAAGCGATTCTCTCTGTTTGGCCGCTTCTGGCTAAATTCTTGACGACGTCCGCCACTCTCCTGTCCTCCAGATCCTGGCCCACCTCTCCTCCGATTTACCCTGATAAGAAAAGTGGGTCATAAATCTGGGGTTCACTATGAACGTTAACTGTATTCTATTCTATTCCAACGTTTACCCAGACCAGAAACAGAATAGAAAAATCTTACCTTGTGTATGGTGGTTGCATTCCTCTTTCCCTTCCTCCACGTTGACCATAGCCGTAGTGGTTTCTCTGTGGGTTAGGGTTAGGGTGCCCCCCTGGTTCATAGTAGTTAGGATATTGCTCTTCCATTAGGTTGGTGCAACTCAAGCTGAAAACAAAGAATTTCAATGAGCATATCCCTTAGGCAAGCGTGTTTCAGAATCAACTCCTATAAAGACGCGGTGCTGTGACCAGACCAAGTACATGTGCACAGCACTACCTATGAGCATTGTGAGCTGACCACTGAATTCTTGGTCCTGGGAACACGAACAACGCACAGGGGCCGTTTGCCTTGCTTTGACTTCAAATGCCTGTTCAATCCGTTCTCTTCGCATAAACCACAGTCTGGAAATGATTTGGAACGTGCTTCGTGAGGTAGCTAGGAAGTTGCTGATTGGGGTGTTGTTCCAACGAATCAGGGTAGGGTTAGGGTGGCTACGTCATCAGCCAGCCAATACAGACTGGTGTATTCTTCCCCCATCCCCCCACAGACCAAAAAAGAGTGTGCAAAAGTTCACATACACATTGCAGGCTGTGTTCATGATTCTTTATATATATATATATATATATATATATATATATATATATATATACTAGCCTACAGCCCCTAAATGTAGACATCTATTAGTCGTCTAGTCCAAGTTTAGACAACTAAAAAACGTTCAAATCTATACCACCATTAGACCACTTTTAGACGGCGTGCTCAGTGGGATTATTTAAAGGAGTGAGAAACCCTGCCTCTAATTTGTTTTATGGGATTTCAGAACATGAAAAGAAATCTGAAATGTAGGCGTGGTTATCTGCCGTTGTGGGGGGAGGGGCGGAGTATTGCGTCTTCTATCAGAGAGAGACTGACCGAAGCTGTCAGCAGTGGGCAGTTGTTGCTTTTCCATTTCGGAAACATTTTTTAAAACCAGTCATTGGAGGTGTAAAAAGTATAAAGATTCGGCAACTCCAGGTTATATAACTAATTTAAATGTGCAGGTATTTCACAAACAAGCTGTCTGAGCTTTTATCCATGGACAAACTTTCTCCAGCTATGGACCACGGAACCAGTGAAGAATGGACGCTAGGCTATCGCTATAGCTATTTGCTGTGTAGTGTGTGTGTGTGTGTGTCGTGACAGTGCGCGCACACACGCGACGTCCACACACGAAAACTAGCAGATCTACAAGCTCACAACGCGTCGTGAAAGGGACGCGTTGTGAGCTTGTATATCTGCTATGTAGCTATGTAGCCTAGCTAACAGCCGTAGCATAGCAGCTTCTCATGTAGACACGTTGGTGTCGGTCGGCTCTACGGCTAATAGCTAGGCTACATACATAGCCTATATACAAGCTCACAACGTATCGCTTTTGCGATGCGTTGTGAGCTTGTAGATCTGCTATTTTTCATGTGGACGTTGTGTGTGTGTGTGCGTGCACTGTCACGACACGCACGCACGCACACACACACACACACAGGCTACACTACACAGAAAATAACACAGGCACCACCCAGTGTAACTGTCTGTTGACGGAGCCTGCTCTTCGTTCTCTCTGGCTGAAACAAGCATACTGTGAAACCACGCCCCCCCTTGATACAACTCTATATTAAACAAACGTTAATATTAATTAGATATGCCTACGTCACGTTACACCACAGAACATTGATAGCTAATATTTAATGAGTGGCGCGAAAGATTTATTTTCTACCAGAAACCGGAAGTAAACAGAAATAGCTGCATAGACCAGCAGAAAGCTCTGAAACCCCAAGCCTATGGGCAAAATGAACCATATTATAGCTCCCTATCACAAGTGACTCATTTATATAATATATATTTATAGAAATAGTGATTTTGTGTTTCCTGCTCCTTTAATGATCATTAGCAATTGTATATAGTATAATACACTATAGCATTACTTTTACCCTAAGTTAAGTGACATTAAAAATGAAGACAAAGAAATTCTCAAAGACATATCTCATATCTCATGTCTCATATCTCAAGTACTTGATGAAGTTTTTTTGTATTGTTATAAAACAGCTAATCCCATGACCAATTAGCCCCACCATCTGGCCACTGTGTGAATAGAGAATCTCGTGCACCACCTGAACAAAGCTAAATACTGCTATTAAAAATACTGCAAGGCAGTTATCAGTGGTAGCCCGGGAAATTAGTACAACAATCGTTCACTTTGTGATACAAGCACCAAATTTTGCACAAAGTTCCCTCTGGACCTACTTTTCCCAAAAAGCACGTTAGCCACTCAATGTATTTAAAAAAGGGTTGGGGTCCCATTGACTTTCTATACAGTGAAATAATCCCCAAAAAATAATCTGTTTTAAGTAGCATGTGAGGGGTCAAACTAAGGGGTTTTCATGATCCTGAATCCAATGCAAGCATTTGTTTTGCACAAAAAACATTCCTTGGGATAAAAAACTACCACGAAACTATGGTTTAGTGATGAGTCATCACTTTTCACAGTAATGTGGGCCACTGTGGGGGCTATTTTTTGCCCAAGGAATGTTTTTTGTGCAAAACAAATGCTTGCATTGGATCCCGTAGGGTTCCCAGTTCGAATCCGGGCTCCCCCTGAGTTAATGTCGAAGGGTCCTTGGGCAAGACTCTGAACCCCTAATTGCCTCCGGTGAGTAGGTTGGTGCCTTGCATGGCTTCCTCCGCCACCGGTGTATGAATGTGTGTGTGAATGGGTGAATGTAATGCACAATCTATGTAAAGCGCTTTGGATTAAAAGCGCTATATAAATGCACCATTTACCATTTATTCAGGATCATGAAAAACCCCTAGTTTGACCCCTCATATGCTACTTGAAGCAGATTTATGTTTTTGTATTATTTTACTGTATAGAAAGCCAATGGGACCCCAACCCTAAAAAATAAAAAACGAGTGGCTAACGTGCTTTTTGGGAAAAGTATGTCCAGAGGAAACTGTGTGCAAAATTTGGTGCTTGTATCACAAACTGAACGATTCTTCCAAAAAATAGACTTAATTTCCTAGACTATACTATGGGGCCTGTAGTTGAAAACTACTATTCTAAACAACGTTGATGTTTAATGATACATTTACAGTAAGCAGGAGACAGATACAGACTTGTTAAATGCAATTTATTTAAAAAAGAACAAGAAAAAAGAGGAATCGTACACTTTATGATCGAAGCATGTAATTTGGCACCAAGGTTATTATAGTAAACGAAAACTAACTAAAAAACGAAAACTAGAATGGAAAAACATTTGAGTTAATTGAAATACAAATAAAAACTGTGCTTTTTAAAAAAAAAAGAAAACTAACTGAAAGGGCATTGTGCGTTACAAAACTAACTACCGTAAAATAAACTAAAATTATAGAGAAATTCTCCTTAGTTCAACATTCCTGCCACTCTCAACGATATGATGTTTTGTTGTTCCTTCGAAACAATTGTGAGCTCCCTTCAAGCCTAAAAAACAATGGTTATAATAGTACATAATGACAAGATTGCAGGCTGTGCTTTCTTTGATTAACCCCACTCGGCCATCTGGTGGTTTTCCGGAGCCCTTTTATTTTTTTTTAAATCTCACCGCTGACAAATACCCCATATTATGTAAAAGACTAAAGCTAACACAAAAAACGACTAAAAAATAAACATTTTCAAAAAATAAAAACAAAACGAAACCAGCAACCTCACTTTAAAAACGAATTAAAACTAAACTGTAATTGAAAACAAAACCCCAAAAATAATACAGATAAAAACTAATGAAAAAATCCAAAACTATTATAACCACCCAGTTATAACATTATTACTGGGGAACGGCCCCAGGAGAGTCTCCAGTATCCTCATAACAGGAGTCAATGGAACACTTTGCTCTCCTGTGAGCGGCGCTGCCGAGCCTTGTAGATCTTCGTGGGTTCACCTCTTGCTCTTTATCTTGTTTTCTCTTCCGTGGTGCCATCTGTCTCTGTTCTTCTTCGGCTGGTACCTCATAAACCACCTGGGGGCTTGGACAGGCGTTGGCTTGCACAGGCGGCTGCTGGTTAATGTGATGATCTTCAGTTGACTTCAGGCAGTTGATAACCATATTTCCTGGGTGCTGGCTTAGGGCAAGACTTGCATTGTATATATTTCTTCTAGTCATCAGATCCTTCAGGGCCGAGTCTGAATTGGTTCCGCAAATCAGAGAATACATCGCCAATCCTTCTATGTATTTCGCTCTCTCTGCCAGATCCAAGTGGGAGAGCTTAACCAAGGTGTCAATAATCTGGTATTCACGAATCTTGATGGCATGCTCGTGTTCAGTGGGTTGGTGGTACCTGTATTTCGCTTCTGGTGTACTAAGAGAATCTTTGTTCACTTTAATCATATCATCTATGATTTCTTGGTTATACTCGTCCCAAATTAAACCGGGCTTCAATCCAGATACAATCATTGGGGTGGAATTCGGTGCGGGACGCATTTCATCCGTGTTCTGTTCAATTTTGATGCCTTCAGTTTTTACCACATTTTCGCCCATTTCTATCTCTGTAGAGGTCTCTTTCTCTGCAGTTTGTATCGCTTCGACCTGAAATACCACGTACTGCACGAAGTCTGTCATCGTCGCTTTGTCCACAAAAGCCATTGTTTGACTTACTACTACTGCTAGTACCGGGCTCTTTATGGGTCTTGCGTAGTAGGTCTGGAGAGTAGAGAAAAACACTTTAACATCTCATAATATAAATAAGAATTAAGGCATAAAGCAGCAATGACCTGGCCCTCGCAGCTCTACCCACGTCACAAGGGGCCACAACCAATCAGAAGATGGGACAGGGCTAAGTTAAACCAATTAAGGTGGCACTACATTAACGGGATAAATACTGTGGTTTGCAACGCTAGGTAATGGAGCCCCGATTTTACCGCATTTGACTACAAAGGGCTATCAAACTGAGGCTTGATTAAAAATAAACAATGCATTTTAGCAACATGGCTGGGAGGACCAACAGAATACAAAAAAAAAAAGGTATTTTCAGTCCCTGTCTAAAGCAGTACTTGCCGGGATGACTGGCTGTCAATGACATTGGGACACATATGCATCTTAGCATCCGGCAGTTTCTACATGCTGGGGACCCATACTCAACATTTCTAACATAAAACCTTGGTGTGCTCACTATGTCCGGGTTCACAATGGGCTGGCAAGTAGACTAATGTGTGTTGGTCTCAGAATAGTTTGATGCATCAGGCCTCAGCATCATCCTGACAGGTTTGTTGTTTGTTTTTTTATTCATCACAGACCAGACACACACAACGGTATACAGATGGACTTTTATGATGAAAACCATACAGTGCATAACGAATACAACACCACAGGTATCGGTGTTAACATTGTCATGTCTCAATTTGACTAAATTATCCAGTCAACTCTAAAAATAGAACAACTTTTTAACTTTTAATGGCCCATTCAAAAAACGCCCTCCCGACGTCATCACGTCAGGACGTGTCGACGGAAGCAAGGCCCCCCAAGAGGCGCTCGGTAAACGACACCGGGCTTCCCGCAAGGGCGGTGCCGTCCAATCTTCCTCTCTACACTCCCCTGGCAGACTGCTTTTCGCAATGGAAGCGGTGCAATCCAAAAGTGTTTTGAATCAGTATCTGAAAACCTTCAAATTCAAGATGCTGACTGCTGCCAGCCTGCTGCGTTCGGTGAGAGTGAACGACTGGTTCACCTCTCTGGATCTGAGAGACGCGTACACACATGTCTCCATCTATCCTCCTCACTGAAAATTCCTCAGGTTCGCCTTCGAGGGGAAAGTGTACGAGTACACAGTTCTCCCCTTCGGCCTGTCGCTGAGCTCCCGTGTCTTCGTTCTAGTGACCAAGACAGCGCTCGAACCACTACGGCGCCAGGGCATCAGGATTGCAAACTACCTGGACGAGTGGTTGATTTGCGCGAGCTCCGAGCAGGAGGCGGCGCGGTACACCAGGTTGGTCATGGACCACCTGCAGTCTCTGGGGTTTTGCGTCAATCTGGAGAAAAGTGCTCTCACACCCTCACAGAGATCCAACTTTCTGGGGACCATTCTGGACTCACAGTCTATGATCGCCCGTCCCTCGCAGGAGAGGATAGAGAAGTTTCTCTCCTGCGCAGCCCTCTTCCAGACGGGGAACTCGGTCCGTTACGAAAAGGTCATGGGCCTCATGGGCTTCATGGCCTCAGTCCTGCACCTGGTGCAGCTAGGACGTTTCCACATGAGACAGTTTCAAAGGTGGATGTTATCCCTTCGGATTCCGTCCACCGAGGGTCGCGCTCTGGTGCAGGTCCCTTTCAGGGCTGTGGAGGCGCTGCTACCCTGGCGGCGAGCCGACTTCCTGTCGGCCGGAGTCAGCATGGGAGAGGTGATTCACCGCAGGGTGATCACCTCGGACGCCAGCCTTTCAGGCTGGGGCGCGACCTTAGGAGGTCGCACAGCACGGGGCCTTTGGGGCCCGGAGATGCGACATTACCATATCAACTACCTGGAGTTGATGGCGGTGATGCTGGCCCTTTGTCACTTCGAACCCCTGATCCTAGGTTGGCACGTCCTCCTCAGGACGGACAACACCACTACGATGTGTTATGTCAACAAACAGGGGGGGCTGAGGTCCCGAGAGCTAGACAGGTTAGCTCGGGACCTGACACTTTGGTGCCATGGTCGACTTCAGTCGATCAGGTCTTCTCATGTTCCGGGCCTCCTGAACAGCGGAGCAGATCTGCTGTCCAGGGGGGAACTCGGTCCGTTACGAAAAGGTCATGGGCCTCATGGGCTTCATGGCCTCAGTCCTGCACCTGGTGCAGCTAGGACGTTTCCACATGAGACAGTTTCAAAGGTGGATGTTATCCCTTCGGATTCCGTCCACCGAGGGTCGCGCTCTGGTGCAGGTCCCTTTCAGGGCTGTGGAGGCGCTGCTACCCTGGCGGCGAGCCGACTTCCTGTCGGCCGGAGTCAGCATGGGAGAGGTGATTCACCGCAGGGTGATCACCTCGGACGCCAGCCTTTCAGGCTGGGGCGCGACCTTAGGAGGTCGCACAGCACGGGGCCTTTGGGGCCCGGAGATGCGACATTACCATATCAACTACCTGGAGTTGATGGCGGTGATGCTGGCCCTTTGTCACTTCGAACCCCTGATCCTAGGTTGGCACGTCCTCCTCAGGACGGACAACACCACTACGATGTGTTATGTCAACAAACAGGGGGGGCTGAGGTCCCGAGAGCTAGACAGGTTAGCTCGGGACCTGACACTTTGGTGCCATGGTCGACTTCAGTCGATCAGGTCTTCTCATGTTCCGGGCCTCCTGAACAGCGGAGCAGATCTGCTGTCCAGGGGGGAACCACGTTACGAGAACTGGTCTCTCCGCCCTTCACCTTGGTGACTTTAAACCTGGGACAAGCCTTGAAGGTATCAAACCCTACTATGCACAAGACATGGTCTGTATTCATGCTCACAACTGAAGCTGAGGATGCCCAGGTCGTGGACAACATGCCAACAGATGACCTGTCACCTCCGGGCCCCCTCCCTCCGGCCTGGGCCCCCCTAGGAAAGATTTGGAGGGCGCAATTACACTGTCAGTTACGGTAGTGATGTCATTACGTTTCCACTGCGGAATCTTGTAATCTCATTGGGTCAAGATGGCCCACATGACATTTATCTCCTTCGCTATTCGCTCTCATACTAGGACATGGTTTTGTTTGCGGAAGAAGCTACAGTGCTGAGTGAACGCTATAGACTCGGAGTTTGAGTAAACATTAATTTATTGGAAACACATGGATTAACACATGGCGAGGACGAGGAGTTTGCGGGTCGGTATAAAGAGTTTCGACAATGCGGTGAGCACCTTATATATTGCATAATTGTACATGTTTGGAGCTGCGTTCGGTGAGAGTGAACGACTGGTTCACCTCTCTGGATCTGAGAGATGCGTACACACACGTCTCCATCTATCCTCCTCACCGAAAATTCCTCAGGTTCGCCTTCGAGGGGAAAGTGTACGAGTACACAGTTCTCCCCTTCGGCTTGTCGCTGAGCCCCCGTGTCTTCGTTCTAGTGACCAAGACAGCGCTCGAACCACTACGGCGCCAGGGCATCAGGATTGCAAACTACCTGGACGAGTGGTTGATTTGCGCGAGCTCCGAGCAGGAGGCGGCGCGGCACACCAGGTTGGTCATGGACCACCTGCAGTCTCTGGGGTTTTGCGTCAATCTGGAGAAAAGTGCTCTCACACCCTCACAGAGAACCAACTTTCTGGGGACCATTCTGGACTCACAGTCTATGATCGCCCGTCCCTCGCAGGAGAGGATAGAGAGGTTTCTCTCCTGCGCAGCCCTCTTCCAGACGGGGAACTCGGTCCGTTACGAAAAGGTCATGGGCCTCATGGGCTTCATGGCCTCAGTCCTGCACCTGGTGCAGCTAGGACGTTTCCACATGAGACAGTTTCAAAGGTGGATGTTATCCCTTCGGATTCCGTCCACCGAGGGTCGCGCTCTGGTGCAGGTCCCTTTCAGGGCTGTGGAGGCGCTGCTACCCTGGCGGCGAGCCGACTTCCTGTCGGCCGGAGTCAGCATGGGAGAGGTGATTCACCGCAGGGTGATCACCTCGGACGCCAGCCTTTCAGGCTGGGGCGCGACCTTAGGAGGTCGCACAGCACGGGGCCTTTGGGGCCCGGAGATGCGACATTACCATATCAACTACCTGGAGTTGATGGCGGTGATGCTGGCCCTTTGTCACTTCGAACCCCTGATCCTAGGTTGGCACGTCCTCCTCAGGACGGACAACACCACTACGATGTGTTATGTCAACAAACAGGGGGGGCTGAGGTCCCGAGAGCTAGACAGGTTAGCTCGGGACCTGACACTTTGGTGCCATGGTCGACTTCAGTGGATCAGGGCTTCTCATGTTCCGGGCCTCCTGAACAGCGGAGCAGATCTGCTGTCCAGGGGGGAACCACGTTACGAGAACTGGTCTCTCCGCCCTTCACCTTGGTGACTTTAAAACTGGGACAAGCCTTGAAGGTATCAAACCCTACTATGCACAAGACATGGTCTGTATTCATGCTCACAACTGAAGCTGAGGATGCCCAGGTCGTGGACAACATGCCAACAGATGACCTGTCACCTTCTTGGGTGACAGGTCAAAGAGGCCAAAATTGGAGTAATGTGACACCTTCTGCTGGACCTAGTTAACAGTCTTGCTGTAGTGCTTTGGATGAATTGATCTATGGAAGTTTTATTGGGGCAGGTGAGAACTGAGTTGCAATAGTCAAGGTGGGAGGACACAAAGGCATGGATAATCATTTCTAGGTCTGAATGAACAATCAACCAACCTAAGTTTCGCAATATTCCTAAGGTGGGAAAAGAAAACAGGTGCGTGTTACAGATTTTATGTGTGAATCGAGGTTCATGGCCTGAAAAAAATAATTGACCCCAAGGAAGGTCTGGAAGACTGATAAGCTTGGACCTGGCTCTGTAGGAACACACACAGCAACTAGAGATGGGTGGACAGCACTGAGGGCTGCTGGCAACACAATAGATGGAAGGTAGTTGGCTTGATGAAGCCTGGAATGAGGCACATATACCGTACTGTACGCTATTTGGTCCCACCACAATAAGGCTTATCCTTGAAGCAAAGCACAAGAAGAGGGCCAGACCCCCCAGTGCTCCAACGGCTCCACGGAGATAGGAGGTTGGAGCATTCTCTCCATGGCATCACTGCAGTGCACCTTAGGACACCTGAGGGACACAGGCTTCGTGCCCGTGTCCCTCCTACTGACCCCTGCTGACCCGCGTCAGGCATCAGGTCTTGACGTTGGGGGCCAATGGAGGGGGTTGTGTGTGTGTGTGTGTGTGTGTGTGTGTGTGTGTGTGTGTGTACTTACATTGAAAGTGAGTTTGGTCCACTTTCCGTCCACACAGATGTGGTCTTTGCTGCCCCCTGCTGGCGCGTATCCGTATCGTATCTCACTGGAGCGACAGGAAACACAGCGGCCTTTCTGGGCGATGTTGGGCTGGTTGAGAGGCTGCACCTACAATAGACACAGGAAACATCTTTTAAAAAAACATTACAAAAAATATATATATATTTTGGTTTAGAAAATATTATGTTTTGTGTCTGAGAGTGTAATAAAAGGGTGGTCTGTTGCTGAATAAATAATGGACCTTGGTATGAAAGGGGTTGAAAACCACTGATCTATAGTGTACTCTTTGTCTATTTTTTTAAGTAAGCTTGTAACACAGCAATCAATTTATGAACACTAGCTCCTACAAAGAGAGCAAAAGAGACTGAAGTGCTTGTCTGTCTTACAAGGTGATATGGGCACAATTGTGCCCCATTTTCCAGCCTATGTTCATTAAATAACTTTTGCTACAAGCTTAGTTTAGAAAAAAAAGCTATATTTTAAATGGGTTGTCGAAGATGGCATTACTATTATACAGTTGCGATCAAAAGTTTGTTGTTTGTTGTTCATTGTTTGTTGTAAAAAAGACGTTATTCAATGCAACATTTGCTAATTGTCTCTATTTTCATTTTTAGGTTTATGCAAAGAATGCAGTTTGGTGCACATGGGGCGGCCATGAACCGGCGGCTGGGTGCACAATGGACTCGCGCAGCGTGCACAGAGCGATCGACAATCAGGTAAACAATCTATGAATAAGCATTGGCAGTTGAATACATTAGTTATGGCAAAACTATGTCAGGCATTGTGTGGCAGGATCATGGGAATTTTAGGGTCAGTGTTTGTTAACCATGTCCTCACACAGATTGTCCAGGTACTTTTATCACATGCTCTTCATCTTGTAAGTTACTTTATCACTGTTTCCTATGTAGTGTTGGAACAGTGTTATATTATGTACTGAACACTTGGTCTATTTCTCTAAAACGGTAGTTTATGAAGAATGTTTGTCTAGAGTTTTCCTCTCTATGTAGTTCAGCATTTTGCTTATAGAGTTCTTTGTTTGTGTTTGGTAGGACTCAAACACTACTGAAGGTGCAGAGACAAAGTCATGGGGATCTACTCTACACGGCTGAGAAGAATGAAAATGGGGAGCCAGAGGTTGTCGGCATTAGGGATGGAGCCCGAAAACCGGGTCCATTACAAACCCGGTTCTGAATTTATCGAGACCCGAGTATCAATAAGCTTTTAATTGTCGAGCTTGTTATCGGGTAAGCGTCATAACGTCACGTCATGGACCGCTATAGGGGGCTGGGACGGGAGGTAGGCTACATTGCATCATTGATAGTTGTGTGCTTTGCAAGTGCGTGCCGTGGAACAATGGTTGATCTCGTGAAACACTAAAAAGTTTGGTTACATTTTAGAAAAGACAAGGGGAGAGCTAAATGCAATAGGCTATGCAGCACGGCCACGGTTACAAGCTCGGGAGGGAACACTTCGATAATGCGGAGGCACTAATTGTCCCTAGTGCATCACATAAGACCCACCCAAGAAGTGCTGTGCAATAACTTTGAATGTCTGCGACGAGTTGAAACAACGGCAGCGTCGGGCCATTGGCTGTTGCAGCAGCGCGACAACCGTTCTCTTCCACCCAAAGTAGCCTATATGGTGCTTGAAAATATGAATGATTCCATTGATAATAATCCGTTTGGGATACTCAAAATCCCCGCCGCAGAGTTATAATATCGCTCCGTGCAAATGACTCCGTCCAGACTCCGTCTAGCGTCGCCAGCGTGACTTCTCAGTCTACCGAAAATAGCAGATGTACAAGCTCACAACGCGGTGCGAGCAGACGCTGTGTGAGCTTGTTGATTTGGGTATTTTTTGTTGCGTGACACCGTCGTACTATGCGTTATAAATTACACTTTTAAAGAGACAGTACACATTTAGTTTCTTCAAATATTTTCCAAAAATAAAAAGGTTACTTGCCTTCTGTCTGTTAAGTTAAAGTACTGTATTTGAAGGCCCTAGTCAAATGTAGTGCAAATATAGATTTTTGTTGTTGCTTAAAACAAACAAAAAGATAATGGAAAAAAATAGATAGGCCTATGCATTACTGTAAAAAAAACATGGAAATGTTAGCCCATAGTTTATATTATATACCATACAATTTATAGTATAATTTTACAGTTGACTTTCAAAGAATTCTCCTAGTTCCCTCCCTCCCCAGTCCCTTTTCCCTCTTGGTGGCAGACAGAGCAGAGAGCAGCTCAGCAACCGTGTTAAGGAGAGAGGCAGTGTTAAGGTTTAAGGTAAGGTTATGAATCTTATTCTTATGTCCCAAAGTGTTTATTCTGGTGTTGTTATGTTAACTCTTATTCTGCCAGATGTTGTTATTTATTATTGGGTTTTGTGCCAGCAAAAGCACCTTACCTTTGCGATGATATAGACAAGTGTATTCTTTTTTTTTTTGAAATGTTCTCTTAAAGGGGAAGACCACCCATTTTCAATATTGAACTATGTCATTAATATACCTTAGAGGAGTTGTGTGGAAATAGAAAAAAAGTTCCCCCTCTTCTGTGTTGCCTAGAACTGGAAGATTGATTTTGGGGTTTGTATTGTAAAGTACAACTTGATGACATCACACATTGTACTTTACAATACAAACCCCAAAATAAATCCTCCAGTTCTAGGCAACACAGAAGAGGGGGAACGTTTTTTCTATTTCCACACAACTCCTCTAAGGTATATTAATGACATAGTTGAA
Organism: Nannobrachium achirus; assembly: GCF_963921795.1. Lineage (NCBI taxonomy): Eukaryota > Metazoa > Chordata > Actinopteri > Myctophiformes > Myctophidae > Nannobrachium > Nannobrachium achirus. The sequence goes on from NC_137815.1 coordinate 3,705,555, forward strand.
TATTGAAAATGGGTGGTCTTCCCCTTTAAAGAGTGTGCCGTGGCTCTACCAGCAGTAGGGGGCAGCCTCATGCAAGAATTAATGTGAAAATGGTCTCAGCTCGACGCTTGCTTGTCAAGGCTGTTCAAGGCTGATGAGTCGCTACAGAGCAATAGATCCAGAGAAAAACACATGGAACAGTGTTGTGACTCCATTGATGTTAACGTCCAGTTGGATTTTAAGAGTACTTTTATGGGAGCTGTTTCAACGGTAGACACCCGCGCGACACCTCAACAGGTTACAGACATCAAACCAAGGTACAAAAGAACGAGCCAAAGAACGTACAATTGGCATTATCGGGCCGTCAAAAATGGGGCGAACGGGAACGTTCAAAGCAGTATAAGAGTGATGCTAGCGAAGGCTAATTATCATGCTATCTCACACTGGTGGTGGTGGTGTTGTTATGCTAACGCAGGCTAGCCTACATGCTGCACTTCACCTGGTTTTATAGGATGATTAGTTTGTTATTTGGCCATGTTCAACCTCGACATGTTCATAGTCACTATTGTTGTAAAGTCGTAATGAAAACCTCTGTGGTTCCTAAAGACGTCCACCACTTATTTATATTAGCCAAAACCTCTTTTTAGAGTTAGGCTAAAATCCATAAGGGTCCATTTGGTTTCATTTGTACACTCTCAGAGTTAGGCTAAAATACATAAGGGTCCATTTGGTTCCATATACTCTCAGGGTCCATTTGGTTTCATTTGTACACTCTCAGAGTTGGGCTAAAACCCATAAGCGTCCACTTGGTTCCAAACTATCATTGTTGTAAAAAATCATTGTTAATGTAACTCTGGGAGTGTACAAATTAAACCAAATGAACCCATACGGGTCGATTTGGTTTCATTTGTGCACTCAGGCTACAGACCAATAACGGTCAATTTGGTTCCAATCTATCATTATATTGTAAAATCATTGTCAATGTAACTCTGAGAGTGTAAATGGAACCAAGGTCCATTTGTATGTTCAGAGTTACAGGCCCATTGGGTTCAAACTATCATTTAATGCAAATGCAAATAAAATAAGTTAGGGAGTCATTAATACTATTATTTTATGAACTGGCCCCTTGCATTTCTGTATCCCTGTAATAGCTATGTTATTTTGTTTGCACTGATATGTTGGTGACTATTCCATTATCTAACATGTTTCTGTTTCTGACTGTAGGCCTACATCTTGACAATTTTTCTTCCTGTAATTTTTCCAGAACCTCCTGACGGACCTGTGTTCAGCTCGGATCTGTCCTGCTTCCAATGCTGGTAATTGTACTCTTAATAAAATGAATATAAAATAAAATATAAATATATAAATAGTTTTATGTTACAGAATGACACTTGTTTCTTTCTTGTATTCCAGTCACGCAACCCCTGAGTCCTGGAAGACTCCTTTCTGGTCTCCAATCTGTCCTGCTTCAGCTGGTAAAAGCACTCTCTTAAGCATTATGTTATACTGTAGCTATTGAAAAGTAGCAGATCAACAAGCTCATAGCGAGTGCCACGCTATGAGTAAGTACAGATCGACAGTTGAATCGACATTATGTCTATTTGTTTCAGGCAAACAACCTGTAGTGACTCGAGTCGTGTCCTGAAGATTGTTTTTTATCACATCAAGGCTCATTTTCTTGTGGTGAGTACTTACTTCCCTAATCCCTAAACCTTAATTATGAAATGATCTACTTATTATAAATCAAATCCACATACTCAATATGGCCACGCTATTTTGCATATTATAGGTGAAATATATTTGTTGCTGTACATTGCTCTAATCACCAACACATGCACCAATACATGCTAAGGACTTGATGCATTACTGAGTTTCCCTACTTTAACATGACAATGATGTGATGAAGTATAAGTTGTGGAATTAATTTATTAAAATGATCAAATAATCAATATATGCAGAGATGCAAGGTTTCTGTCTGACATCAACCACATGTGTTGGATTCATTAATTTCAACATCCTGTTCTTTTTCAGTGACTGTTGCTGTGAACAAGTTGCCAGTGGTGATCCCATGATCAGCGAGTTCACAACAAGATGGGCAGCTCTCTTTGATGTGAAGGAGGTTAGTGTGACTGTGAACTAGGTGCTATGACAGCATACAGTATGTGACTTAATTGTGAATACCAATGAAAATTTTCTAAAAAAGTGCTGTGTGCTTGTGTGCTTTCAGATATGCCTCTGCAGTCAAAGTTCCTATCACAGCTGGACCTGTACTCTGAAAACCTGTTGACGCTGTTTGAAACCACCACTGGGCAGAAAGGAAGAAAACAGAAAGCCATGACAAACATGGACACAGTAAGTTCTCTTAACCTAACCCATTTAGACCTGAGGACATTTCTTTTTTGAAAAACATAGGTTTCTATGTCAAACTATTTCATGTCAAGCCACCGACCCCCATCTGAAAACATGATGTTCCAGGGACCGCACAGAAGCAAAGATTTGAGCTAAAAACATTTGCTCTGAAATAATTTATATTCAAAGATTTGTGCCAAATTTTCACGATAAAAAAAATAGCTCTGCTAAATGAAATGGCTCTACGAGCGAGCTTGTAGATCTGCTAAAGTAGAACATAATGCTTAAAACAAAGAAGAAGGAAGTATGCACACCGTTTTAAAAGCTCCCAAACAACTTTAATTATCAGAGTGGAAAAAAAACATATGGTTCAGCCTCTGTGGCCTTCATCAAGTATAAGCTTTTAAAATCTTGTGCAAACTTCCTCCTTTTTCAGTTTATTTTGTTTGTTTGAGCACCTGGAATTGGAATTGACTGGGATGTGTGTGTACTTCCTGACCATTACTGTATATGTATATAAACACTCAAATGTCTGCAGCATGTATCTCTGTATGTTTTATGTCACATTTCTTTTTTGTACAATTAAGCTCTGGTTCAGGGCCTGCGAGTCTGGACAATAATCTATCTACAGGTTCATGTGATGCATTGTGAGCTTGTACATTGACCATATTTAGAAAACCTGTTAACCTGCAAGCACCCCTTATGAATTTGACTTTTAAGTGTATGTTCTGTTCTGTCCCTTATCTTTCAGGATGACCCTGACGCAGGAAGGGACCGCATAAAGGACTGCATCTACCTCAACGAGGATCCTGCAGACCTTGTGCGGGAATTCATAGTAAGTGACTGACTGTACTGTGTATTTATATCTTAGAGGAACCACTGGTGCATTTGTAATCTACCGATATTGCCAAGAGAAAACCTCTATAGGGTGTGCCAAATGTAGTTCTAAGAGTGGCCATTTCTTGGGTAAACACAGCCTTACACAGGTGTTCTGATTAGACTATAGCATTATTTCTATGCAATCAAACAATTGAAACACCTGTGTTTTGACCCAAGAAATGGCCACTAAGGACTACAATGACGTAGGCGCTGGCACACACTATAGAGAATATTTTTCCTCCGGTGAAAAACAATCGCTTTCTGCCCCCCCAAAAAATGCATTTTATACATGTGGGGGGCTCAGAGTGCTTCCACTAAGGACAGTAGGCTTTCTAATCACACAAGTCGTGTTTGTATTGGTGAGTTGGTAAACCCTTCATGTGATATCCACAACAGAAGAGAGGCTGGTCGGGTGGTGGGGGATGAAGCTGATTTCTATAGCTCTACTGAAAGGCAGATTCATAGTAGTGGAGCTATGGACCAGAGCTACTTGTGACATAACCCATATTTAGACATAAGACTGATTATAAAAAATGCCTTCTAAATCCTTAAACACACACAAAATGTTGTTCAACTAAATAGTTTGCAGAGAAATTGGCTGAATTATTGCTTCAAATCCTATATTGATCATACTTTACACATAACATAGTTGTATACTGTAAATGTCAGACCCCAACAACCTAACAACACACTGTGAGGTTGTTGGTGTGAGACACGAACAGCCAAATAAAATCAGACTTTAGACTTGGATACTGGGTAAAAGCTCTAAAGTGATACAGCCTCAAAGCAGATTGCATCTCATTACTCACAGATGGAATTCACAAGCTAATATAACTTATATTAAGCTCATTATTGATCAACTAATGATGCCTTTTTTTGAACACTTAGGATGTGGAGGAGACGGTCAGTGAGGCTGCCATGGAGAAGACGACAATGGGGATCATCGTACTCAAAAACACCAGTGAGGACGATGTCAGAATTGTCCTTGAGGGAGTCACAGTGATACAAGACCTGGATAATGTGTCCGTTGCAACTGCCATGTTGTTGGGACTCATTTACGCCCTGAACCTGAGTTACACACAGTAACTCAAATGCACATTTGAGGTACTGCAGAACATTATAATGGAATTGGATGGACAGGTCCTCTCCCACAAAGCACAAAGCTTGAAGACCAACTAATCCAACAGTGAGTAGTTCAACCCCCCCCCCCCCCCCCCCCCCCAGGATCATTTTGACCATGTCCTCACTGAACACACACACACACACACACACACACACACGCGCGCGCACACACGCACACACACACACAGTCTGAAACACAAAAACAAGACCAGTTGTAATCACAAAAACTAAAATGTTTTGTACTGTATTTACAGTAAGAGTATTTTTTTTTTCTCAAACAAATCTGACTATGGGACAGCGGGGAGATTTTTCATTGTAATGTGTTTACATAGGATGTACAGGCTAGTCCTTGCTTTGTAAGAGCATCTGCACTCTATGAAACTTAAAAGAAAAATGGTCAGACAATTGAATGTTAAATGTTGGATGTATTTTTGCCTGTATGCACATACATGTTTTGTTACTAGTTTTTTTAAATGTTTTATTTTTTATGTTTTTACAAAACATGTTTTATTGTTAATGTAATGCACTTCATTAGTGCACTTTGGTAAGCCCTGTTTTAAATGTGCTTTATATGTTTAAGTGCTTAATAAATAAAATTGACTTGAGTTGACTAATGTTCCCTGTATTAAGTTATTAATTATTATTATTATTATTAGTTATTAATGTCCACTGCATTAAGAAAATAACATTTATTTGCATGGATCAAATTGTCTTGGACTAATATGATCATATCATGTAGTTAGAATAATGACCATGACTGAATCACGTTGCCATAATGCGATTGAAACATGCCATAATGTGACTGAAACATGTACTAGCAACTTGAATGATGTTAGCTGAATCACGTTGCCCCAACGTGATTGGATCAGGTGCAACCATGATGAATCATGTTGCCATAATGTGACTGAAACATGCCATAATGTGATTGAAACATTTACTAGTAACTTGAATGGTGTTAGCTGAATCATGTTGCCCCAACATGATTGGATCAGGTGCGACCATGGCTGAATCACGTAGCCAAAAAGTAATTGAAACATGCCATAATGTGATTGAAACATTTACTAGTAACTTCAATTGCGTTAGCTGAATCACGCTGCCCCAACATGATTGGATCATGTGGAACCACTTTCCATGTTTGAATCACGTTATCTGAACGTTTTCTTTTTTTCAGTGTAGGGGGTCCGGGACCCCTAGGCGGTCCTCAGAGTTACAGCAGGGGGTCCTCCAAATCTTTGTGTGCTAGAAGCTTTTCTTCTCCTTTTTTATATTAACCACTTGAACCCTAGCGTCCATATTCTGAGAACTTTAGCCAAAAATAACCGATCTACAAGCTCACAACGCCTCGCAGTTGTAGATCTTCTGTTTTCGGCAAAGAGGTTTGGTGTAGGGGGGAAAAAGAGCAGACCAAGTACATAGTGAAAGGTCAAGTTTATTAAGTATTGACGGTTCAAGTGGTTAAATATCTGAAAACACAAATTGACATGAATCCAAAATACACTGACGATTGTGCTGTCAAACGATGAAACTATATGGAATCTATGAACAGGTTGTGGGGGTCCCTGCTTCATCTCTCTCTCAAATAAGGGGTCCTTGGCCTGAAAACGTTGAAGACCCCTGCTCTACAGAGAACAGAAACAAGTTTGTCGAGACATGCAAGCTAGTGTCCTTCCTTTCGTAGCATCACAACGCCTCCTGCACGCCTTTCACCAACCCACACGGGGGCGCCCTCTATCCATCTTAATGAATACATTTTCAAACCAATGGATATGCGGCAATCGTGAATTCAACACGATCTGCTGTTAAGCAGTTTAACCAATTTGCTACGTACGTCTACACAAACGGTCAAATTAAAAAGATAAATTGCTTAGTGAAGGCTCACGGATGTCACCATAGGGTACGCTCCAGCAGATTGTCCCGTAATGATCGTATTATTTAACGAGGAGCATTTTAATCCAATCGGTCGTCGTTTCCTTAAAAAGGTATTAATGTATCTAAGTGCAGTACACCTCGCAACCGATGGGGTCGCATGGCTGAAAAACAACAGAAAATGGCGTCTGATCGGATTAAAATTATGTTTATTAAACAATACGAAAGATACGGGTAATTCTGCTTGAGCGTACCATATTGTGTCATCCGTGAGACTTCAGTAAGCACTTTATCTTTGAAATATGAACGTTTTTGTAGACGTACGCAGCAAATAGGTTTAACTGCTCAACACGAGACGAGGTTGAAGTGAATGTATTACTGTGCTTTATATAACATTGTCGAGTCTTTGTGTAACTTCAGTCAGATTGAAGGATCATCTAACTCTGATAATGAACCACAATCTACAGGCTACGCTTAACCGCCTCGCGTTGTGAGCTTGAAGAAGAGCAAAAAATAGAGTTTGGTCGCGTTTTATACAACGTTAGCCTGCAGCTAGCGCTAGCTAACGTTAGCGTTAGCCGTTAGCCGCTGTAAACTGCGTGTGAAGCTAACGATATAGCGTATCTCGCAGCTCGGTCACTAGTCTGTAGTATAACAAAGCCCCGGCGTTCTCGAACGCTTCTTGCCTTTTGTGAACATTATATCCAAAAAGTAAAGGTCCTATGCCGGTCTCTCATCTGTTTACGTCATTAGCGTGGAAGAAAATCGAAGCAGCTTGTTGAAATAAAGTTTGTATCGCTCATTTTTGTCAGTCGGTCCTTTGTTTTTACAGACGCTACCTCCCCTGGTCACGTGGTATAGACACAACGAATAATAGTGAGGAAAAGAATGCACCAACTGACAAAATGAGCGATATAAACTCTTTATTTCAACGCGCTGATTGGATTTTCTTCCACGCTTGAAACGTAAACAGTTTAGAGAAGTGTATAGGACCTTTACTTTTTGGACAGAATGTTCACAAACGGTAAGAAGCGTTCGTGAGCGGCAGGGTTTTATTTTTTACCACAGACGAGCGCCGGCTGTTCCATTGCGAGAAGACATCATCGCTGCGTCTTTCTCTAGCCCCAACTCGACTGCAGTTTTAGCACCACACCACACCACACCGCACCACATAAAAATATCTACATTTTCCATTACAAAAAAGTACCCCTATCGGTAAGAAACAAATTGACCCTTTTAACTGTGATTATAATACAATATACATTTCTATTACAACTATCCTAATTATAATGCACTGTAATGGATTATAACTGTCATTATAATACATTACAAAGTATTAATGTATTATATGATAATTAAAATACACTATAATAGATTATAATAGTGGTTATAACACAATATAATCTATTATCATGTATTACAACTATATCCTGGTGGTCTAAATGAAAAGTCAGTGAGTGATCAGTCATTATGAAGTGTTTGGCCCTGTTTGGCCTTGCTCAGACCTACTCTTGAGTAGATACTTTTTAGTACCCTGTTTAGTACCACTTTCACACCACTCTACCCAGTTCCTTGTAGTGGAAAGCCTCACACAAGTGGGCGGTGTGGTGTGGAGTGGTGTGGAGTTGGGCCTGTGGAAAATTGTGTGCCCGAGAACGACTCAGAGAGTCAGATCACGAGGTATAAATCAAAAAATAAATCCTTCCAGAATACTGTCTTCTGCAAACCAATAACATTAGCGAGATGAAGTTAGTCACTGAGTGTTTACACACTAGAACCATGCTGTATGGGCGGCGCTCAGAGCTTGAACACAACCAAGTTAGACCGGGTACAGATTATTGCTTTACGCACTTTATGCTTTAGCTATTAAAAAATAGCAGATATACAAGCTCACAAGCTCTACAAGAGTGCCGCGCTGCAAGCTTGTAGACCTGCTTTTTTTGAAAAATCTTGAACATTTGTGCAATTCTTTGAATATTTTGACCCGATTCTATAAATGTCTTCTGAATCCCTCTAAGGTTTTTTGAAAAGGATATGTTTCCATGGCGGCGGTGCTCAAACCTTATCATGTGAAGGACCCCCAAAATGATACGTATTTGGCCCCAGACCCCCATCTCGAAAAGATTGTATCAGGGACCTCCCAGAAGCAAATATTTTACTTACAAATGTTTGCTTTAAAAGTATATACTGTATATATATTGAAAGATTTGCACAAATCTTCATGATTTCGGTGCCACGCTGCGAGCTTGTATATCTGCTATTTTTCAATAGTTATAAAGCATTCAATAATTCTTGGCCTAGATGGCTTAAGAGTGAAACCTGAGGAACAATGGATCCCGTAGGCCAATCGAAACGCTATGCAAACCTAAAGAGCTGACCTACTTCTATGTGACTTCTGTGTGACGATGCGTTGGTCTGGTCGGGTCACCTCAGCATTCTGTGGAAAAAGCAAACGGCCATGGGCAAGCGCCTTAATACAGATACACCAAGAAAAACATTTTGAAATACTTCAAATAACCGATCTACATCGACACGTTATGAGCTTCTAGATCAGCTATTTGAAATATTTAAAAAATATTTTTCTAAATAGTAAAACATGACAAGAATAATACATAGCATGTGAAAAAAGCTGTTTGTGTATATGGGAATAGAACTCATCAGCAATAGCCTAAACCCACAACAAGAAACAAGTAATCAACCTTTCTGTTACAAACACTTTTCAGTTACAATATCTCCATTTCAATAACATGTAGGCCTATACTCCTAACACCAGCTGTAGCCTGTTTAACTGGTGAGGGCCCCAGCCCAGATTGACAGCTGTCTGTCTGCCTTCCCAGGATCTCCTAATGTGGGGTTAATTAGCATAGGATCAAGGCTATCAAAGATGTATTTTATAGATGATATAAAAATGTAAATAAAATACATCTATGATATTCTTGATCCAGGGCTAATGGTTTATTCTGTCATAATGGCATCATATTTACAAACTGTGTTCCTGCTCCAGCTAGTCAGTTATACAGAAGATAGAAGGATAGGACAGCAATTATAGAAATATTAGACCTTAACTGTGGAATGTTCAATCGCATTGTGAGCTTGTAGATTGCTATTTGGCGCGGCCCAGTGACGTCATAGCCCTTCAAATGCGCACTTCAAAGTGCAAACCCTTCGGATTGGAAAACGGCTATACTATAGGGTGACCATATTTTCAGCCGCTCAAACTGGGACGCAAACCACTGTTGCCTAAAACTGGGACCCTCAAAGCAATGCGCACGTTACCGCGCACGCGCGTGCCCATTCTCTAACGTTTGTGCACGCGCTCACATACACAACGCAGGGTTGCATAGGCCTACAGGTAGTGAGGGATTGACAAACAGGCTCAGTGTTGAATTCAGACATGCAATGAATTTGTTCATGTTTTCTGATTGGTTAGGTGAGCATGTTTTCATGAAAAGAACATGATAAATGTCTATGCAACCACTAAAAACAGCTACTATTATTTGATTTCTGGCGAAAACCAGGACAATTTTGCAGTGAATGTTGAAAACCGGGACATATTAGTGTTTTAGAGATATTTGTCGGGACACTGGGACACGCAGCTTGAAAACGGGACTGTCCCGGGTAAACTGGGACGTCTGGTCACCCTAGGCTATACTTCCCACAGATTACACACACCCGAAGTGAGTTTGAAAACTCGACCAATGATGAAAAACTCCCATATCTACTGGGAGAAATACAACAATGCGCAAACACAGCAGCAAGAGTTGTGAACTGTTGTGACAGTTCTCAATAGGCTACAGTAGGCCTACGCGTTGATTGTAAATAGCTACAGTTAAAAGAAACAAATTTAAAACAGTTAAAAGAAACAAATTTGCCGAATGCGTTCCGCACGCACGCACGCGCGCGCACACACACACACACACACACACACACACACACACACACACACACACACACACACATATTACACACACGTATAATTCTAACACTTTCCTTTCAACAACAAAGAGTAGAAAAATGTGTAAATAGTAAAAATAGTAAAAAGATTCACGGAAACTAGGGGCAGAAATTATCCAAAATGATGTCAGTAGGTGACACCGTAACAGGATGCTATGCCTATAGCTTGCAGATCTGTTCTTTTTTGGATCTTTTTTTATCTGTTATCTTTTTTGGTAACACTTTACTTTAAGGTACAAAGTAATACACTTAGTTAATGCTTAACTAACACGTTATTCCTGATTAACTAATACATCAGTTAATCATGAATTAATCATGAGAAATCATCAAGTAATGTTGGAATAGCTGTTACTTAACTAACTTAATCTATCAGTAGTTAAGACTATGTTAGTTAATAGTTAGTTAACATCAACCATATTATGGATGGTTTGTAGATCAGTTTTTTCTGGTCCAATATGGGAGACCCCTGGAAGTTTTAGACCAACCAGTATCACGGGTCAATGCACTAATCCTACTCGCCTATGAAGCACTCATCCTGGGCATAGAATTGTTGAGAAAAAACAGATCTACAAACCACCCATAATATGGTTGATGTTAACTAACTATTAACTAACATAGTCTTAACTACTGATAGATTAAGTTAGTTAAGTAATAGCTATTCCAACATTACTCATGATTAATTCATGATTAACTGATGTATTAGTTAATCAGGAATAAAGTGTTATTTAAGCATTAACATAAGGCGCTTTTCCACTGCAAGGTGGAACCAGAACTTTCAGGAACCAGAACCTATTTTTTTGGTTCTGGTTTTGTTTCCATTGCGAACGGCCCGGTTCCAGACGAGGTTCCTGGAACCTCCTGGAACCTTTTTTCGGTCCTGCTCCTGAGGTAGAACTAAACTTGAGTTCTGGGAACCTATGGGCAGGGCTAGCAGCGCTCCTGCTCTTGATTGGTTGAGCCGAGCCGCTCGAGCGGAGACTGCACAACACAGAGGAGAACTGGGAGAAATCCCAAATCTCTCACAACACAACACTGTCATTTTTAAAATCCTATTCCGAGTCCGACAGACAGAAACACACAAACAGTATGGACGCGACGCCAGTCTACACTTCTACATTCATTCGCACGACTCGCAAGGCAGCCCGCAGACGAGCTCAGGACATGCCTGTTTCCTTGTGTCACTACACAGTGTGTGTGCGCGCGCGTGCGAGAGAGAGACGCTGTTTGCATTGCATCGCATTGCATTAATTATTTAATAATCTTTACGAGTGTGATATGCGCTCACTCCGTTCAATGAAAATAGGACTAAAATAAAGGGATTGCAAAGCTCAACGTGGACCACGCGGTGGAAACAGCGGCTCGCGCTGTCGTGTGCACACACACGCACGCACACGCACACACACGGGAGCAAGGAGGTGCTTCTCCCTAGAGCACAGGCAGCGTACTGAGCAAGTCTCTGATGGGTTCTGGTGGCCCATGTCGCTCTAAAAAGTACAGAGAGAAGATTGCCAAACTCTGTGAATGAAACAAGCGACCAGGCCTATGAAAACAAGCCCAACAGTTTCACCACTTGAACATTAGTATTAGCATTACATTAGCTATTGTCGAGAAGAATGTTGAAAGCAAGGCCAAATAAGCAACTACACTTCAGAAACAAGCCCAAACAAAAGCAACCCACGACTAGAGAATTAACAGGAAAATCTGGCCAAAGTCGCTTATAATGAGAAAACATGTCAACACTGCAGTTTCTCAGAGAGAGAGAGAGAGAGAGAGAGATTGCGTGAGTGAAAGGCCTTACCGTTGCTTAGATGTTTGAGTCTTTTCTTCTGCCAGTGCGACCCTTCTCTCCTCTTCTCCCTGCTTTCTGTTTCAGCATAGACCTACTGCTAGCTATTAAAGGCACTTCTAGTAAAACAATGCTCAATCATTGTCGGCAAAAGCGACACAAACACACGTACGTACACGCACGAACTCACACGCACACATGCCAACACCTTGGGACACTTTGGAACAGTCCTTGGTCATAAAGGAGTGTGGATCACTAGCATCCTTTAAAATTGCCCTGAAGAATCACATTAACACTTAGGAACACCTTGTTCCTAAGTGGGTAGTTGAAACTGGTAGATATAGAGGGGTAGTGGAGGAAGAGAGGGTTTGTATTTATTGTGACATAAATGATATTGAGAATGAGTTCCACTTTATGTTCTACTGCCCCTTGTATCATGAATTACGTCAAAGACTGTTTAATAAGTGTGGAAACTCGGATTTGATATGGTTAAGTGACGCAGAGAGGCTTCACTGGATTTTTGAACACAAGATATTTGCACTGGCAGAATATTTTGAGAAAGCATGGGACAAACGGACAAAGACAACATATGTTTAAGGTGTATTTATTTTGTTTTGGCATTTTCTTTTCTTTTCTTTTCTTTTCTTTTCTTTGTATTGTTGTGACAGTGTGGAATGTGGTATTGTTTATTCTTTTTTTGGTGTCTAGTAATCCCGTAAGGGATGGGTCTGTAAAGACATGACACGAAAATAAAAATTCATTCATTCATTCATTCATTCATTCATTCACACTATATATAGGTCTATATATACATATATATATATATATATATATATATATATACATATTGCGACGCGTTGTGAGCTTGTAGATCTGCCATTTTTTGGGCAAATGTTCCGCCCCCAGGATAATGGGCCTGTGTGTGTGTGTGTGTGTGTGTGTGTGTGTGTGTGTGTGTGTGTGTGTGTGTGTGTGTGTGTGTGTGTGTTAGGCTTTTCGCTGCTAATCAGTTCGGCGTGCGAACTAATTGCGTGCGACCTTTAAACTCTGTTCAATTGATCCTTCTAAAAAAACAAAATAGGGATCACAGGATTTATTAGGAGTTATTTTTGGGAGGGTAAGGAAAAATGACCCCCCAGAATTGGCACCTGGACAGGCAGAGTGAGACTGCATTTGTCCAGGTGGTGTCAGGCATAATTGCCTATAACATTTTCGCCAGGTCTTTTCGCGGGGCACTTTTGCCGTGGAGTGTTTTCACCTAACCTATCTGGCCGTTTCACCGCCGTTGAAGAGCCATTTCACCTACGCTCAATTCTGCTGTCAGACTGTCCATGTTTGCCTCACCTGTCTGCTGTCGGTGACCATTACACTATCCTATGCACTCCATAGAAATCAAAGTAATACAGATTAGAGCTATTGGAATCAGGTGCCCCCCCCCTCTCTCTCTCTCTCTCTCTCTCTGAAGATGTTATTTCTCTCTGATGCGTCCTCTCTTTGAGGTGCATGCTCAGGGCATGCTCAGGGCAGCTCAGAGCGCCAGTGGCGTCAGTTCAGAAAAAGCTAAGGTATGGCAACATGACTGGTGTTTAGCATGTGTGGGCCTAAACCATAACAGCCTAAAATCTCAGTGCCAATACTCAAACCAAGTCTGTTAACTGCCCCTAAAGCTGCTTTAAACAATCTTATGTGGTATATCGTTTTGAAATCATTAAATGTCAATACTTTGTACTTTTTCTCCATTATGTGAATAAAGTGTATTTTTACATTGAAGCCAGCTTTTCATTGTTCACTCAAACTGAACACTTACCCCGGGTCTCTCACCTGTGTGTGTGTGTGTGTGTGTTTGGCTTTTCGCTGCTAATTAGTTTGGCACGAGCGACCTTTGAACTCTGTTCAATTGATCCTCCTAAAAAAACAAATTAGGGATCACAGGATTGCCACAGTTTTTTTTGGGAGGTAATGAAAAATAAGAAATGACCCCCCAGAGCCCCCCCCACCCGGTTAGAAATGCCTGACCCCCGGCACCTGGGTCACTACAGTTCATTCCATAGACCACGGAACCACAACTGTTCTCCCTTGTTTCGTGTACTCGTGTGGTTATAACACAATAGAATCTATTATCATGTATTACAACTATATCCTGGTGGTCTAAATGAAAACCCAGTGAGTGATCAGTCATTATGAAGTGTTTGGCCCTGCTTGGCCTAGCTCAGACCTACTCTAGAGTGGATACTTTTTAGTACCCTGTTTAGTACCACTTTCACACCACTCTACCCAGGACTTTGTAGTGGAAAACCGGTGGGCGGTGTGGTGTGGAGTGGTGTGGAGTTGCCTAGGTCTGTCTCTCTCTCTCTCTCTCTCTCTCTCTCTCTCTCTCTCTCTCTCTCTCTCTCTCTCTCTCTCTCTCTCACACGGGTTGTAGCGTAATTGGATACGCTGGCCTGCTACGCTTGCTTGCCCCCCATCCCCCTCCACATCAAGCAGCAGAGGGTCAGACAGACAGACAGACAGACAGACAGACAGACAGACAGACAGACAGACAGACAAGCAGTCAAAAACACACGGCTCTTTCCTCTCTGCCTGACTGTTTCGGTCAGATGACAGACTCATGCCTGGCCTGCCTGCTGCCTATAATGTGAACGTGCAGACCTGACGAAGATGATGTATTGATTGACACGCTCTATCGTTATAAAACAGCCAACATAAAGCGCAAATTAACATTTCACCCGTTCAGAGAATGAACGATTATCCCTTTACCATTAGCATTGCGTTCACACTTCATGAATTAACATGACACTGGCTCAATGGTCCATTGTATGAGATGAGATGTGTTACTAGGCTATAGGCTACTTGTAGGATAGATTAATCCCATAGTGTTTTCTATGGCGTATCTTCTAGCATTCGTTTGTATAGAACTGCACCGCTTTTTTTTGCAAACTTAAGGGGAGACATGGCAGGTGAAAACATGTAAAAAATCAAAATGTTAAAAAATGAGATTTTTTACTATTTTGCTTCCTAAACATGCCTTCTTTCAAACAAATGCAAAATTAACGTTCAAAATACACATATAGATGTTCATTTCATACGTGAAAATGCCGAGTTAACAGCATTTGTTTTCATACATATTTTACAAAATATATATATTTATAGACAATAAAAAATAAATAAAAGATGAATCAAAGAAACATGGCCCCCTCACGTATTAGGAGGGCAGTATGAGTCACCAGAACCGAGGACAGGTGTTTTTGATGAATCTAACATGATTAAAATGGAGTTTGAAGTTACAATTGGTTTGAATAGGATGGGGGTGTGTCCAATCTTTAAAGGCCATTTCCCAAAATGTGTTTTTCCTCATACTTAGGTACATAAATCTCCACTTCAGTTGCACCTACATACACCAAACCTTCCAGTTTTATTCTTATCTATATCCTGAAGATATTTACAGAGGGGTTTGTTGATATATCATTCAGAGTCTGATTTATATCACATTATATCACAAAAAACATGGCAAAAATGGGTTTTTTATGACTGTTGACACTATTTTATGATTTATGGAGTGATAAAAAGAGATATCCAAAATCCCCTCTGTAATTTTGTTTGTCTCTAATATGTTAAGAAAGGGAAACAATAATTTTGAACCTGGCATTATCCAATCTTCAGATTTATGTACCTAAAAAGTATGCAAAAGTTAAGCTCACAGCCGGCGGCGACGGAACCATATACAACGCCACCGCCTGCGGTGGTAAAACACCCCTTCCACTGACTGACAGCTGTGGTTCTCATGGTGAAGCGTCTATGCCACACGTGTCGAACATAAATACGGAGAGAAACAAAGACAACACTCCATCGCGCATCAGCCTACTTTCCGAGCTGGTGAAAAAGATGCCTGCTGATCGCATATACAGTGTGTGTGTGTGTGTGTGTGTGTGTGTGTGTGTGTGTGTGTGTGTGTGTGTGTGTGTGTGTGTCCCTCCAGTTCGACGCCTGTGACCCCCGACCCTTGATTAGTTTAATAATAATAATAATACATTTTATTTATAAGGCGCCTTTCAAGGCACTCAAGGTCGCCGTACAACAGTATATATAGCACAACAGATAATATAAAAAAAAAAAACAGTAATACAATATAAAAACAGCAGAAAAAACAAATCACTAATCACAATAAAACAAACAATTAGCAGCAGAGCGACAAGAGGTCAGGCAAATGCCTGCCTAAAAAAGTACGTTTTGAGGTGTGTTTTAAAAGTGGGGAGTGATTCACAGTTTCTGATGTCGGGGGGTAGGGAGTTCCGGAGGTGAGGGGCAGAGTGGCTGAGGGTTTGTCAGGGGGGGTAAATTGGATGGCAGAGGCAGATCTGAGAGTTCGGGAGGGGGTGTGAATGTCAATGAGGTCAGATAGGTATGGAGGAGCTAGGTTATGGATGGCCTTGAAGGTATGGAGGAGAGTTTTATAGTTGATGTGTTGTTTGATGGGAAGACAATGGAGTTGATACAAAACAGGGGTGATGTGATTGATGGCGGGGGTTCTGGTGATTGGGCAGCTGCAGCTGCCCCCCTCTGTTTCACAGTGAGTGAAACAGAGGGCGCAAGGCACACACACACATGCACACGCAAGCACGCACACACGCACACACACGCACGCACGCAAGCACGCACGCGCACACACTCACACACAGAGCCGATTCTGGGCCCACGGGGGTCCTAAGCATGATTTAGCTATGGGGCCTTCCTGCGGGCTTATACTGGAGTATTTCCACATCTCAGCGGCAAATATTGTACTTTTACTCTGGACTTTTACTTGTAACAGAGTATTTCTGCATTGCAGTATTGATACTTTTACTAAGTAAAACATGTGAGTACTTTTTCCATTACTAGTAGTCTACATAGATGCCTTAATGGTCCACGTCACATTCATATAAACCAGTATGCGCACGCCGGTCGGCACCAAATGAACCCCACCGTTCATAGGATGCAATGGATGGCACTCGTGTTTAAAAATGCATTCCATCAAACTTTCAGATGCCGTTTTTCTCCCAGTGTGGAGGAAGAATGCTTAGGATTTTTACTGTAAATTCTCACTCTTGAAATATATAATCCTTAGTTTCTGTTGATTGTAAACAATAATAGCGATTCAAAACAGTTGTCCTTCAAACCCCACCTCTATTCACCGTCATCAGAACAGAGGGAGCGCTCCTCATGATCACCCACCCGATCCACTGGATCACCAGAGCGTCTACTGCTCGCCCAGCTGCAGTCCATGAAGCCTAATTATGCTCCGTCCTGCGACGGTGTCGCGCGCAGAGCCGCAGACCTCCAAGCTCAGAAGGGTTGCATTGGTGACGCGATGTGAGTTTGTATATCAGCTACTCTTGACGTGGAACACCGTTGCGCAATGAAGTATATATGTCTCGATAAGGGCGCACCCATGGGAGCACCTCACTAGCACACAAGAGGAGGTTGAATAACCAGTGCTCCCCAAAACAACAGGTTTGGGGATCTGTTGGGAATTGATTACATGATACAGTCAGCTGTGCATTCAGTCTCAATGTTTGTAAACAAATAATTGGTCTATTGGACACGGAAGGCCGGCTACAGAC
This sequence comes from Nannobrachium achirus, assembly GCF_963921795.1. Lineage (NCBI taxonomy): Eukaryota > Metazoa > Chordata > Actinopteri > Myctophiformes > Myctophidae > Nannobrachium > Nannobrachium achirus. The sequence goes on from NC_137815.1 coordinate 3,723,087, forward strand.
CTAAAGGCACAAAAACGAGTGCGTGTCGTGTGGGGGAGGCGGGGGGCAGGCACAGCGCAATGCATTCCGGATGGGAGTCGAGTGGTTTGAAGTCGAGTGCGAGTCGTGTGGTGTTGTGTGGTTGCGTCCAACTTGCTCACGACTCGCACTAGACTTCAAACCACTCGACTTCCATCCGCAATGCATTGCGCTGTGCCTGCCCCCCGCCTCCCCCACACGACACGCACTCAACTTGTGCGTTCCAGTCTGAGTGCAGCGGGAGAGGGGCGCGATACTGTTGAGAGTGCTCTCTGCATGCAGACAGCAGGCTGGGGGCGGGGGGACAACGTGGGTGCTGGGGGACTAACGACATACTCACCAACTGAGAGACAGAGAGACTGCCCCTAGTGGCAAAGACATTCTAACATAATACTGTCTCGTGACTGCCCCTAGTGATCATACATTATGTGAAGTTACCCACACAACTGCCACCTGGTGGACAATAAGAATTCTAAAATGACACCAAAAATAGGTCACTATGAATTGTGCATTTATTCGGAAATGCATGCTCAAATGACAGAAATCATAGCTTTACAGAGACCAGGTTTAGTTTATCGGTCGCTTAATTCATACAATGTATACAGACGATAGTATTTCTTGCGTAATTTCCACCTATGAATCGCGCAATTGACACACTGAATCCCTGACCCTAACCCTAACCCTAACCCTTAACCCTAACCCTAACCCTAACCCTAACCCTAACCCATCTCAAAATATTTAGTTTAGGGACCCCCAGAAGCAAATTTTAAGTTACAAATGTCGCTTAAAAAATACATATATTCATAGAATTGCACACATTTTCACGACTTTTCAAAAATAGCATATCTACAAGCTATTTTCAATAGCTAAATATAAAATAATTAAGGCCCCTCCCTCCACCTTGGCCCCTAGTAACTCAGTCCCACTTCGACACTGGTGTACAACAAAGCCAAAAGCCATATTGTGTGACATCAGTTGCAAGCGCCGGAAGCGCGCCAAAAGGGTAGCCCGAGTGAAAATGGTACTGACACCGGACAGCAACATGAAGGGCAAAGGGGACCAAGATGGTCAGATGGATGGATTGAAGTGTTCGTCTTCAACACGATGGCCCTCATTTATCAATGGAGTGTAAAAAGCAGCCTATTATTTTTCCCCATTTATTTGTGTAGGGCCACGTTCAAGTCGCATTTGGGTCAGTGACGTGACGCCCCAAAAAATGTGTTTTTAAAAAAACTTTAAATTGCAGGCATAAAAGTTATTTACTTTTGTTCTACTCACTCTCAACCTTATGGAAATACATTTTGTTTTTAGATATTTTATTGGAATCAGACTTTATTCAGCAGTTTGTTGTACTTGTGCCTAAAATCGTCATATGGTGTGACATGAAAATAATTGTTCATAAAATGAAAATGGAGTACATCTTTCTTAAGTTACTCACTTTATCAAAGTCCTTTATCATAACTAACCAGTGATCCACTATAGTTTTTTGAAAATTAATTATATCTGTATATTTTTTTCATAATCGACACTCTGTGTGAGGCCCATGTTCATGATCTTACAACATATTTTAAATGTATTCTGTCAAAACATTCTCTAAAATTACACAAATATTTGTGACTCTTCCTGATAATATTCTCTATGTAATCCATAAACATTTTTTTGGTTTAATCATTAATAAAGGTATGATTTTTCACTATTTGGAATGTCACACCAAATGATTTAGTGTCACACCGTATGATCATATCTTCATGTGTCAAAGCAAACTGTGTTTTAACCTACCTATTAGTGAGTACTGAACTTTACTGATTGATTAAACAATTACCCAGGATAACATGGCCTTAATATTTCTGAACAGGATATTATTGTAGGGCTTTAACATGGGATAAGAAAGAATTGTAGTAGTAGATGGATGATGAGGATGTGCACAGGAATGCTACGCACACCTAAGTATTCTGCCGGCCCACGGCAGAAGGATCCTAAAGAGACAATAAGGCGCATAGCCACACTTGGAGCCAAGGCAACATTTTATTAACACCAATTAGTGGAAACAGAACTCAGCATTCAGGTAAATTGCTTTTTTCCGAAGTCTCCTGAACTTGAACACAGCATTTTGTGTTGAACAAATGTAATTAGGAATCATGACATTACACCACATCTCCACTAGCTAAAGAGTGCTGGGTTGCGCAACTCCGAAAATAGCTGATCTACAAGCTCTCGCAGCACAACGTGTTGAGAGCTTGTAGATCAGCTATTTTCGCTAGTTTTGTCTCGGGTCCTACCTTAACACTGTCCACTGTCCAGTCCAGTGAGTGAAAGTACAAAAGTATTAGATCAGATTAGATTATACATTTAGACTGTATTGTACATCAGCCAGTCGTATTTGGTGAGGGTAGCAAACCGGCTGCCTTGTTGCGGTTCTGCTATGCCACAGACAACCTCCTGCTCTTCGTAGAAAATGCAGTCTCGCCCCTTTGGCTCCTCTCTCCTTGCTGGGTCATTGTTTAGTTTCTCCCTGTACTTTCTCGTTCTCTCAGCACTTGTCATTTTCCAGCTGACAAAAGAAAATGGAATGTATAGTTTAAGACAAAGAGAAAATATTGTTTAGATTGAAACAATATGTTAAGGTTTCTGTGAAGGGGTTTCTGCTCTGTCTGATGAATTTGAAGTATCACTGAATGAAGCTAAATTACATTTTATGTAAAAATGTTTAAAACAAATGTTTAAATGTACAAAAGAAACATGGAACTTTGTTATTTATTGTTATATCTGTAGTTAAATACAGTATAAATCATATGGTGTGACAATCAAGTCATATGGCGTGACAAGCAGACATGTCACACCATTATGATTAAGTGTCACACCATATTACGTTTTCTGCATTTAGGTTTACCTTGAGGCTACTATGTACACATTAGCATGCTAACAGCATGCTAGCTATAACAAAGCAACCTAGATCTACATGGAAATATGACCAAAACTTCAAATAACTTAAGCTTTTTTTAATGAAAAGGTGTCACACCAACAGACATCCAAAGTGGTGAGTTTGTCAAAGTTTCAACAAGATGGCATTTCATGAAAATGTTAAAATCATAACTCACCTCAGACACCTGTCTTGCAGTTGTGCTGGGAGTGCTGAATAGCCTTACAGAAGAAGGACCTCTCTAGCCAATAGGTGTCCAAATAATTGCCTGTTTAATTTGTCCAAACTAGTGTCACACCAAATGATTTTGGTTTGGGGGACAAAATGTTTTTGATCAGAAATGACTGAAAACATTATGCTTTGACTTTGAAAAGATATAGGCTCACAAATAGACATTTTTTTAGCCTAAATTCATTTTCAAATGATTTTTAGCAATTCTTTTTCTTAGTTTTATTCAAGTTCCCACTTTGAGAAACAAGGTCAGGACAGTCACACCATATGAGTTTTGCCATGTTTGGTTGAAAATTCTGAAGAAATGAGGAATGAAATGTTTTAATCTTGAGTAAGTTCACATAAAGCTTAATGTCCTGCACAATATTCAGAAGGTTTTTGACAAATATATTTTTTATTTATACATGTTTGACACCGAGGACAGCGAAAACGTTACGTCACGTCACCCACCCATTTACCAATGCTTCCTAAACAGACACACCTGGTGTAAATTTGATCTCAGCGTTGATAAATGTGGCAGCTGAAATCAATCTGGCACACCTTTAAAGGGGTCAGAAACCCCGCCTCTTTATTTGTTTTATCAGACTTGAGATATGAAAAGATTTCTAAAATGTAGGCGTGGTTATCTGCCGTTGTGGGGGCGAGGGGCGGAGTAATGCGTCTTCTATCAGAATCAGAGACAGAGCGAAGCTGTCAGCAGTGGGCACTGGGCAGTTGCTGTTCCATTTCGGAAACATTTTTTAAAACCAGCCATTGGAGGTGTAAAAAGTATAAAGATTCGGCAACTCCAGGTTACATAACTAATTTAAATGTGCAGGTATTTTACAAACAAGCTGTCTGAGCTTTTATCCAGCTATGGACCACGGAACCAGTGAAGAATGGACGCTACTAGGCTATCACTATAGCTATTTGCTGTGTAGTGTGTGTGTGTGTGAGTGACTGTGTGTGTGTGTGTGCGTGCGTGCGTGCGTGTGTGTGTCATGACAGTGCGCGCACACACACATCGTCCACACACGAAAACTAGCAGATCTACAAGCTCGTTGTGAGCTTGTATATTAGCTATGTAGCTATGTAGCCTAGCTAACAGCCGTAGCAGCAATAGCTTCTCAACCATGTAAACACGTTGGTTTCGGCTCTACGGCTATTAGCTAGGCTACATACATAGCCGATATACAAGCTCACAGCGCGTCGCTTTCGCGACGCGTTGTGAGCTTGTAGATCTGCTGTTTTCCGTGTGTGGATGTTGTGTGTGTGCGTGCACTGTCACGACACGCACGCAAACACACACACACACACACACACACACACCCACACACACACACACAGGCTACACTACACAGAAAATAACATAGGCACCACACAGTGTAACTGTCCGTTGAGAGAGCCTGCTCTTCTCTCTGGCAAACAAGCATACAGTGAAACCACGCCCCCCCCTTGATACGACTCTGTAAAACAAACGTTAATATTAATTAGATATGCCTACGTCACGTTACACCACAGAACATTGATAGCTAATATTTAATGAGTGGCGCGAAAGATTTCTTTTGGACCTAGAAACTGGAAGTACACAGAAATAGCTACAGAGACAGCAGAAAGCTCTGAATCCCCAAGCCTATGGGCAAATTGAACCATATCACTGCTCCCTATCACAAGTGACTCATTGATATAATATATATTTATAGAAAAAGTGATTTTGTGTTTCATGGACCTTTAAAGAAGCCTCTGCCAATTCCAGCTGCCAAAAGGACTTTACTGGCTTAAGTGTGACATTTTTGTTATTTATTTTTTATTTATTTTATTTTTTATTTTATCATTATTGGCCTAAAATGTTCTCTATACCTATATACTTTCATGAAACCACCAGCTTTTTTTTTCTTTTTTTCTTTTTTTTTTTTTTTTTATTCACCATATTCCTGGCCCTCTCTATGGAGGCTGCCATTTTCTTTTACAGAGGGCGTTAGAGAGTTTTTCTCTGTGTGCTGCTTCAAAAACATCTTTTGACTTCCTCCCAAGTCTAAGAATAAGAGATCCCAAGTAAGGAAGTGACAGGGAATTGTCTGTTGCCAGATATTGCCAAAGAAACAAGCGGCAAGGTCTATGAAAAATAAGCCCAATAGAATTCACTAGGTTCAGTTTTACTACTTTACATTTACATTTGAAAATAGCAGATCAGCAAGCTCACAATGTGTCACATTGCGACACATTGTGAGGTTGTATATTTGCTATTTAAACATATTGAAGAAAAAAAAACTAAAATAATTTGAATATTTTTGAAACATTTTAACAACACAAATCTATGTGGAGGTCCCTGGCACCACATATTTTCAGATGGGGGTCTGCGACTGTGGACAAATATGTTAATCTGGGGTCCTTGATATGAAAAGATTTGGGAACCACTGTTTTAAAAAATATGAGAAAGTAAGCCCTATAAACAACTACACAAATTGCTTATTATAAGCAGACATGGCAACACTGGTTCATTCAGAGCCCAGAGCGCCTCTACTGACACTTTAATGCAAGGACACAGGAAACCAAATGATGTTTTTGAGCGGTGGTTACACCGTCTCCTATACGTGGCCGTGTGTGTATGCGTGCGTGTGTGTGTGCGTGTCTGTATGTAGCCTGAAGTACCTTTTCTGACCACACATGTTAAGGGAGGGGCGCTGTTGTTCAGGCCAGGCCAGACACACACACACACACACACACACACACACACACACACACACACACACACACACACACACACACACACACAGGGGGGAAGGGGGGGGGGGGGGGGGGTTATGGTTGGGGGGGGTGATGGATATTTTTATTATTAATATTTTTTTTATATTGTATTAATATTTTTTATAATTGCGACCGTCAGGGAGCAGTTTACTATGAAAACCTCCACCGGCCGTCCGTCCGTCCGTCCGTCCGTCCGTCCGTCCGTCACACGTCACACGCCCTGCTCATATCTCCGCATCAGTATGACATCACACCACATGTGTACACAAACCTTTGTGTACGTTGCTGTGGCAACAGTCTGTTGTTGCTGGTCTGTTAGTGTACGTTAGCAACCACCTTAGCAACCATGGTTTTACCCTAGCAACCAACTGTTTACCCTAGCAACCAACTGTTTACCATAGCAACCATGTTTTTTCACCCTAGCAACCAACTGTTTACCATAGCAACCAGATACGCAGAGCAGGGATCTCCATATATGGGCATAAACAGGTGACATCACACTGATGTCAGATACTCAGAGCAGGGATTTCTCCATAATATATGGGCATAAAAGGGATTCTGTTAGGGATCTCCATATATGGGCATAAAAGGGATTCTGTTAGGGATCTCCATATATGGGCATACAAGGGATTCTGTTAGGGATCTCCATATATGGGCATAAAAGGGATTATGTTAGGGATCTCCATATATGGGCATAAAAGGGATTCTGTTAGGGATCTCCATATATGGGCATAAAAGGGATTCTGTTAGGGATCTCCATATATGGGCATAAAAGGGATTATGTTAGGGATCTCCATATATGGGCATAAAAGGGATTCTGTTAGCTGTTAGTGATCTCCATATATGGGCATAAAAGGGATGCTGTTAGGGATCTCCATATATGGGCATGAAAGGGATTCTGTTAGGGATCTCCATATATGGGCATAAAAGGGATTGTATCCCAGATGATGCCCTGTTAGGAGATCCACACTAACAGAATCCATATACCGACAGCTGCTATAAGCCAACCCTGGCGATAAGGTCTGAGTCGAAGAAATGCTTCTTTCCTGGCAAGAATTGCCCCTTTATACTGTAGGGCTCGTTTGTGTATTGTATGACATCACGCCACATCATCGGCTGAGGACTGTGTGATGTCATCATATCTCCATATATGGAGACATAAGTTGCTCATGCCCAAATATGGGCTGGTGAGGTCAGACTTAGTGTGATGCGTAGGTTATCTCCATATATGGAGATTCAACTTCAATGAGTAACCATGGCAAACTGTCAACTGCCCGTATGTCTTGATAATTGGTAAAACAAACTTTTGGCCTATTTGTGGAGATAAGCGACCAACGGTCGCTTATCTCCCGATTAGGGAGTCTTACTGGTTATTATTACCCTTATTATTACCCATATATATACTGCAACCCCCGCTGCACCCACCCAGTAGTGCTGTTGTGCAGCCTCCAGGACCACCGCTCAGTTCACACGGGTGTGATTTTTTTATTTTCTTTCAGGATATGAACAGGAAGCTGGGGGCGGGGTCAGGAATATGGTGAATAGGGGTAAAAGTTTAGGCCCATTTACTTAGGTTACTATAAACTATACAATAAAGGAAAAAAAATACCCCCACATATCTGCTCTGTTCAGATTCACTACACCTTCGTTCTGTTCGGGTCATTTTGACCCGGGGGGTATTTGATTTAAAAAAAACAACACTAATATAAATTTTAACTTAACAAATCATCATGATACATTGACTTTGACTCAATACCAAACAATTCATATGATATATATGGTAAATATTTGCATTCTTGCTTTGCTATATCACATTAAACACTGAAAGAGCTAGGCGTTTTTAATGATTTAGCTGAAATTCATGTAAAAAAAACTTTATTTAATACTGGGCAATATTGCTCATGCTTACAGGACAAAATGAAAATCAGACAATATTTTTATGAACAACATGCCCATTAATTGAATACTTGTGGTTCAACAGGACATCATTCTCACATAGAGCTGAACACACATGTGAACACACATGAACATCACATATGAATATACACTTGAACGTATACACTAAGACAGAGGTTTTCAAACACTTTGGTCTCAGGGCACCCCTGTAAACAACATTTTCATCCACAGCACCTCTGAAATACAGTGTTACTTTACAGCACCTTATGTTTATGTAAAATAATGTAAAACTTTCCCTAAGATACAGTACAGTCACAAGGAAAACTTCAGGTAAGTGAGGGGTGAGGGGTGAGGGGTGAGGGGTGAGGAGGGGAGGGGTGAGGAGGAGAGGGGGTGAGGAGGGGAGGGTGAGGAGGAGAGGGGGTGAAGGGTGTGGGGGGGTGAGGGCGATAGGAGGGGGGGGGGGAAGGAGGTGACTGTGTGTCTGTGTTAGTATACATGCTTTCTTTTATTTCTGTGCATCTGGGGTGGCGGGGGGGGGGGAGGGAGGTGGGGGGGGTTGGGTTGGGGGGTTTGGAGGGGAGGGGGTAAGGGCGAGGTGAGGGGGGTTGGAGGGGTGGAAGGGGTTAGGGGGTGATTGTGTATCTGTGTTTGTACATGATTCCTTGCATTTCTGTGCATCAGGGTGTGGGGGGGGGGGTGCGGAAAGGGGGGGGGGGGTTCGGAATGGGGCTTCGGAAGGGGGATGTTAGAAGTGGGGGGTGACTAGTGGGGGTGACTGTGTGTCTCTGTTTTGGCATAATACTGTGTATTTCTGTGCATCTGTGCTTCCGGGTCAAAATGACCCGAACAGCACTTAAGGTTCAAAAAATATGAGGGGGGTGTAGCATGGGTGTAATGCAAAAATATTTTTTTTACATGTTCATCTCAGAAGAATCTTTAAGGCCAGTGAGTTTCAGGTGGAAACAATTTAAACTTCTACCTTTTTTATCCAAATGAAAATGTAAAACGGGTCAAAATGACCCGAACAGCACTTAAGGGTTAAGTAGCACATGAGGGGTCAAACTAGGGGCTTTTAATTATTCTGAATCTATTGTAAGCATTTGTTTTGCATGAAAAACATTCATTGGGCTAAAAACGCCCCCCCCCCCCCCCCCCCCCCCCCCACACACACACACACACACACACACACACACAATTGTGAAAAATTGACTCATCACTACTAATCCATTGTTTTCTGGGGCTGTTTTGATGGGCCCCAAACTTTTTACCCCCAATAAAAGAAATTGCTCAATGCTGACAGGCGGTCAGCAGGTGGATTCATGAATGTATGTATTTAGACAATATTTTAGGCCAATAAAAAAATATAAACTAAATGTCATAGCCCACCTCAGTAGCCTCGCGTAGCCTGGCTTACTCATCTGCGAAGAGAAAAGCCTGGTCAAGATATGAGGCAGAGACCGTTCTAGGAGGTGGGGCTGAATATTCGCGGAAGTTGTCTTCTAAGTGTGGTGTCCCTGCAGACGTATTCCCCGCTGGAAATAAATCGTGTCTACGTCTACTGCTCCGTCGGTTGCGCTCACAATAAACAATATACAAACTAAAACATTGATTCAGGTGATATTACATCTATTAAGAGCGAGTTAAGAGCTACAATCTATTTTAGTTTTTTCGCTAGGGAATGTAAACAGACATCTATGGATGTGATCTATGGATACAATTTACTGCATGACGTAACTTCCGTTAAACGCAGCACTTCCGCTAGAAATCTTGGAACCAAGCGGAAGTCATATCTTGGCCAGGGTGCCACCTCAGGGGCAGCCGGACTACCCCCATATTTTGCGACAATGAGCGGCCAGAAGACGGCAAGAAAATAAAATAAATTACTCGGAGGAGGAGGTGGACGTCCTCACCTCCGAGGTAGAAAAACACAAGACCCCTGTTTGGAAACAAAACCAGTGGGGTGTCTGCTGTACAGAAAAATACAAGGTTTGGGGGAAGATCACACAGCAGATGAACAGTGTTTCAAGCCTTGTGAGGACAACAGCAGAGGTTTGATTTACCATGTCAAAATAGATTTAGTATAATATAGATTTGAACAATAATATACCACAGCGTATACATAGGTCTTTTTTTTATTTTTTATTATTGTTTATTTACATTTATTTATAGGCCAAGAAGAAATGCCCATCCTGCTACACTGGCATCAAGCACAGTGGTGAAATAGCCTTTATGGATGCATCAGAAAACATGGACAGACAGCACTGCTGTGTCTTCCTGCTCCTAACTCTGCAGGGGGGCCTAACTCTGGGGATAATCATCACCCAGTCAGAGGAGAGTCAGGTCATCTCACAGGGATTGGACACACTGAAGGCCCTTCTGTCTGAGGATGCCTTCTCAGGCAGAGTAATGGAGGGGCTACAGGCATGGGCGCTGATTTTTCTATATTCAAAGGAGTGCCCATTTCTTGAAGTAAACTTGTAGATTAGCTATTTTCAGTGGCTAATCTATGTGTATATGTAATCTAAAATGGCCCAACCTCCAAGCTCACAACGCTCACTGTGAAGCAAATCATGTATGCCAGGGCCGAGGAGAGTGAGGCACAGGGCTTCTATTGTGGACAGGTTAGTCAATGTCATGTCTTAGGTCAGGAGATGTCATCTTTTGTGTTTGGGTGCATAGAACGTGGCATTAATTGCTGTGTAAACAATTCACCTGTTAATTTTATTTTATTTGGGAGGTACCCTGAATTCTGGTCATACTTGGCTAATCTGTATGGCCGAAAGGATGCATGGGCCCTGTACTTAAGAGCAGCAATGCCTGTCCGGGGGAACAATACGAACATTACAGAAGCAGTAATGCGTTAGCCTGATACTTCAGTCCGTACATCACCACCCCCTGTTGGTGGGTGGTGTGTAGTGTGGACTGAACCCGGAGATATTTTATTTTATTTCAAGCGCGCCTGAAGAGCGGGCACATTGAATGGGCCAATCAGGGCTGTAGACTTGAGGCACGTGGTATGCTGGTCCGGTCCCAGCCCCCTCCCTTCGGAGCTGTTCTGCCCACGTGAGATTCCGTAGTGGACTCTGATTGGTGCTCTTCTGCCCACGTGAGCCGCTAGTGGACTCTGATTGGTCCGTGAAAACTGTCATGGCGGAGTCAGACTCGACTCAAATTCTTTTAATAAACAATACAATAGTGCCGTTTCATTACGTTTTAATACCATTTTGCACTAACGTAAACATGCAGTCATATAATATGTTATGAGAAATAACGTATTTTTGCAATGTCACGCCGCGTCGCCGTCGGCGACACACAGGGCTGTGTGTGTGTATGTGTGTGTGTGTGTGACGTCAATAGGCTTTACCCCGCCCCCGCTGAAGTAGAATCTCCGTCCCCAGGCTCAGACTCAATCCCAAAACGAAGTGTGTGATTGAGTCTGGCGCTTGCAGTCAGGCTAGTAATGCGTATCCTCAAGGACAAGATCCTCCACCGGACCAAGGCTTATAGCTTTTTGACTTCCTCAGCACTCGCCTAAATGCCTATAACGAGAAACGCATCGTCGATACTGCTTTGGGCCAGTGGGAGCGCTTCCGGGAGTCATGGTTCCTTGGGCCAGTGGGAGCGCTTCCGGGAGTCAAGGTTCCTTGTAAAGTGCTCTGATGCGAGGCCAGAGTACATTTCACAGGTAAGTTGCACAACGCAATACTCATACAAACGCATACATACAAATCTTATTTGCAGTATACATGGTAAATGGTGCATTTATGTGATGTTTTCTTTTTTTTTTTATCCATAGCAGTTTACATAATTGTACATTCACCCATTCACACACACATTGGCACACTGATGGAGGAAGGAAACCTAAACCTGCACATCAGGAGCAATTAGGGTTCAGAGTCTTGCTCAAGGACACCTCAACACTGACTCTGGGGGAGCCTGGGATCGAACGGCCACTCTACCAGCCACTCTACCCCTGAGCCACTACCGCATTGCCGTATAAGGGAGTTTATTTAACATGTCTTGCAACAAAAGTACAAGTAATAATAGTGTAATTTAAATAACTAAAAACCTCTAAGAGTTTATAGAAGACAAGGTTGCCCAATACGCAAAAAATAAGTCAGTAAAGGGGAGGTCTTGCATAGGTGGTGATAATTGATCAACATGTCTGGTGAATTGGATACCAAATTGGATGGAACATTTTGAAATGAAAAGAAAGAAAGAAAGAAAGAAAGAAAGAAAGAAAGAAAGAAAGAAAGAGAAAGAAAGAAAGGAAAACAAATAACTAATGATGTCCTTTCTTTCTATCCGGTTTCATCAGATTGATGAATCATCATTCAAGGTCCAGATCACCTCCACACCTGGCCTTGTCTACACTGTAGATGTGGATCTGGAGATGTGCTTGTGTCCTGTGGGAAGCTCAGCGGTGCCTTGCAAGCAGTAGGCTGGTGTATTCAAGGCATTCCCTACAGCAGCACATATTTGCCTGTTTCTACAAAAATGAAGGCACGTCTGTTGCAGATTGCCACTGGAAGTAAGTAAACAAAGGGCAAAATAATAACATCCCTGTACAGTGAACCCTGTTGAGTATACTGTAAATGTACCACATTATGTACCATGATACAAACATAATACTTTATGGGCACAAGGCATACAATGTGTCCTATTTGATTAACAGGGAATACCACTCATTTTCAACATTGAACTATGTCATTAAAATACCTTAGCGTTGTTGTGTGGACATACGAAAAAAGTCCCCCCCTTCAGTGTTGCCTAGAACTGGAGCATTAATTGTGGTGTCATTTGATCATTGACATCATGAAGATGTTTCTGCAAGCCAAAGAGTACATCTTCATGATGTCATTGCCGCATTTAGCCTCCTGCCGCCGAACAGAGCAGATCTACAAGCTCAAGATGTGCATCTTCGCCTCCCAGTTTTCCGGGGGTCTCCCCCCAGGTGGTCCCCGACCGCCAGGGTCCCACCCGACCCCCGGGGGGAAACCATAAATGCGGCAGCGCCACATATTTCTGGCCGTAAGTGAGAAACATATGTAGGCTACCCGGCGTTTCCCCTCTCCTCCCTGTGCTGAATCCAAGCTTCAAGCCGGGCGCTCGGCAGACATCCAGGTGCAATAGCGATTTTCATAATTTCAACAAATAGGCATTAACTTACTACTTGACATGGACAATGTTGCTAAAACTAAGAGATCTGAGAGGCAATATCATTTTTATATACCCAGATTTAGTCATTTGGTTTTCCTTGTGCGGGCAAGGGGAGACGGGCCGGCTGACAGACAGTACAGTACAGTGAAGGATAGTAGAGGCGGGGCGTGACTCCATCAGCAATATTAGCCAAACAGATTTACTTTTTTTTAAATTATATATATATACAGGAAAGAAACAGATCGTAATAGCTTTCTGGATTTTTCCAGTTGTCACCCTCCTGGCCTTAAAAAAGGGTTGCCATATAGTCAGTAAGAATCAAGAGAATTTGCAGTTCAGAAAATGCTTTTGAAGAACAGGCTGCTGACCTATGCTCCAGGTTTAAAGTCAAAGGTTACAGTTCAGATATTCTGGGTAACGCTCTACAGAGAGCAAGGGATCTGGACAGGAAAAAAAACTGTTAACTCCTAAACCACCTTCAAGCAGAACATCAAACAGTAGAATTGTGTGTGCAACCACCTTTTCACCTGTCTCTAGAGACATCAGACGATTTATTGAGAAACACTGGCACATTTTGGCTAGTGACCCGAGTATCGGCCAGGCCTTTAGAGAGAAGCCTGTGTTTGCCCATAAGAGGGCCAAGAATCTCAGAGATACACTGGTTAGAGCAGATCTCTATAATCCCCCGAAACATTTTATGTCCACGTTACCTTCCGGGAACTTTCCTTGTCATGATTGTATACACTGCAATGCCATGATTAAGAGTCAGTCATTTCTACATCTACATTCTGGTAAAAAATACTTGGTCAATTTCATGTAAAACTAAATATGTTGTATATCTGTTGAAGTGTCCATGTGGATTATGCTACGTGGGGGAAACAATCAGGGAAATCAAAACCAGGTTCTCGGAACACAAAAGCGCTTATTATAAAAGAGCAAAACAAAGATGAAGAATCATCAGTAGCTAGACACTTTAATGCTGTGGGTCATGATATCTGCACTTCAGGGCTCTATTATGATCCAGGTCTTATGCCTTATGCCTTAACTTCTTTGCCTTTTTTTACTATTTTGAAAAGCATTTTTAAATACTTCAAATGCTGATCTACATCTGCACGTTGTGAGCTTGCAGATCAGCTATTTGAAATATAAAAATACGTATATATACTAAGAAAAAGGCAAAGAAGTTAAGGCATAAGGCATAAGACCTGGATCATAATAGAGCCCTGAGTTTCATGGGGATTGAGGTGGTTAATCCATTAAAGAGAGGTGGTGATAGAGACAAAGTTTTACTCCAGAGGGAGGCATATTGGATTCACACGCTCCAGACTGAACATCCTCAGGGTTTGATTGAAGAGCTCTTATTGAGTTGCTTCTTATGAATTTACAAGTCATATCAGCTTTTCCATTTTATAAAAATGTGTAGTCGATCAATTGGCATTTAAAAACTTGTCTACCCATAGGCATGAAAAGAATGCGGTGTTTTCAATTGACCTCTTTCTCTTAAATTTTACATTTTATATTTCCTCTTTATTACTATTTGATCTGGTACTATTCTGTCCGTTGTAAGCCATAGGACTGTTTGGTCGATTAACCTTTCAGGTATATAAGACCCCTAGGGGGCGCCTCGTCATTGAGAGTTGACTGCGATTATAAAATATGGCTTTGTATTTTGTATGAAATTTTATTTTTTTATTTTATTTTATATTGTTATTCACATGATATTTGTCTTGGGTACCCAAGTAGATAATGTAATTGCATTGAGCTTTTCTATGTGATTACAGCTTTGTCAGCTGTCATGAATTACACTGATTGTAATGCATCTTATTTGTCATTGCCTGTTGTCTTGATATACAACACTGACGAAGACCGAAGGGTCGAAACGCGTCCGTTGCTTCTGTCCATCTGAGGTAAATAAAATCATGTGAAAAGGAGATTCCTTGTGTGCTGGCAACTACTTCTTTGTCTTTTTTTTCTTTTCTTTTTTTTTCTTTTGTTTGCGTGCCATAACAGTTTTAAAGAGTTTAACTTTAAATGTGAGGTGTTTGTTTGTATAAATATTTGGAGGGGGGCTTGTGGTCATTATCTTATCAGAGATAATTGTGCTTCTTTTGTTTTCTTTTCAGAAATGGTGCAGAGCTTATGCTCCTGAAGCATTTCATGTTTCTGTGACGGTTTCATCTCTAATTGAGACTATTCACTGCAAAAACTGATTTTCAAGAAAGTAAAAAAATCCTTGTTTGTAGCATTTAAGTCTTATTTTTTTCGTAAAAAGAAAAACATTGCTTGTCAAGCATGTTTTGCACTAGAATGTTTTCCTCATTTTAAGGAAAATATGACTTGTATTTTCTTAATAGGGAATTTGATCAAATATTGAGCAATATTTAACCAGTAACAAGCTACAACAGTGATGTCCATGCATATCTCAGCAGAGGCACTAGATCATATTTCCTTGCTTCAAGACTAAGACCAGTTTGAACAACTTCTCAATATAAGAAATGATTAATGCATCATAGTTTCATTTGTTTTACTTCATGGGCTGCGACTGTGTGCTTTGTTAATGTGATGTGTTAATATGCTCAAAAACGTGTTGAGCTTTAAAGCCACAAAAACACTACAAATTACACAGCGCCAAAACATTTGTGTTACTTAGTTTTTTTTTCTTTCATAAACTCGCCATTCCACCTCAGAGGTGTTTGCTTGAGTTCCTCATGCTGAAGTTCTGTAGAAGCATTCACACCAGAAGATCAAAGAAGAGGATGAACTGACGTTAAACATAGTCCCACCCCAGTCTCTCCTATTCGTCAGCTGGCTTGCACTGCCTTGCAGCTGGCCTATTGCACTTGCAACTCAATTTGATTGAGTTTTATTTGGAATATTCCAAATAAACCTGGCCCTAAAGGGCGAGGTCGCGCCATGTCTTGGCCGTCTGGCCGGTGATGTATATCGGACCAGAGACTCCTGGTACCCATATATGGAGATCCATGTACTGTATATGGAATGGATATATGCTGTGAGACCCCAATCATGCTTACTCAGTTATACTCAGCCACACAGATATGGGCTGTCTTCCTCCATATATGGGCATTCCAAATGAAGTCCTGTTAGATATGAGCTTAATATTGATTACATCAATCCAATTATAAAGCATTCTATGATATAGCCCCATATAGAACCTCACCCGTCGCTGCATACTGTTGTGCTCTGAGACGAGGTCCTATAAAGATTTCCCCGTGGGGGGGTGGAACGCCTCCAACGTTTAGGTAGTAAACACCTTTCCCGAAATCGTATCCACAAAGTAAAGGTAGTTCCGAGCTCCCAGACTGTGATAACCTAACAAGGGTCCATAAAACATGAACTAGGGCACAAACGTAGCCCCAACCGTCGCTGCATATATACTGTCACAGTATGCAACATTCGACCAGAGGAGGCGCTAATGCTGCCATTCCGGCTGCAACTTCCAGGCTTGTAAACATTAGACCGGCTGACAAAACTAGCGATTTTAAGGGGTTGTTTCGTGCCCTAGTTCATGTTTTATGGACTCTTGTTAGGTTATCACAGTCTGGGAGCTCGGAACTACCTTTACTTTGTGGATACAATTTCGGGAAAGGTGTTTTCTACCTAAACGTTGGAGGCGTTCCACCCAGGCTTGTCAACTCTCCTGGATTTCCCAGGAGTCTCCTGGATTTTGAACCCCTCTCCTGGGAGTCTCCTGGATTGGCAAATCTCCTGGATTTCTCCTGGATTTTGTATCAAACTCCCAAAATTCACCAGAACACAGGAAATGACATCTACTATGTTAAAAATGTTCTGGGGGAGGACCCCCAGACCCCCCGTTTTAGGGGTGGGGGCAATGCATGCAAGAAAGATCATACAGATATTCACTTAAAGCTATACTGTGTAAGTTGCTCAACTAGTGGTCAGTAGCGTCTGCGTCTTTCGGCCGTTTTTCGCCGCGGACCGGGCCTCACACCCCCGCGTCACCCCCGCGTCTGCCTCCACCTCGCCGAGATCTATCTTTGGAGGGGTCCCTGGTTCCTGTGCGTTCAGGCATTCCGGAGAAACGAGTGTTTCACCCGAGTATAGATAGAGACACACGGGCGCCTACAAATATGGCCGCCCTATTGTGATAGCTAGCGACCCCACTTCAAGATGCGCTGTGATTGGCCAGCAGTGTATAACCCTCGCTGTGATTGGCCGGTAGTGTATGATGACGTCATTTTGCCGGGAAATCCCGCCCCTGTCACTGCTAGAAGAAAATATATAAAGAGAAGGCTTCAGAAGCTGAAAATAACGGAGTGGGTGTTCTAAAACTTTAGCGATTTAAGAGTTAGGACAATTTTAAGATTTGTTTTATAAAAAAAGTTACATGGTATAACTTTAAGTAATGACTTACTGTAAAGATGAGAAATCATTATTAAAGATGTCCTTTTGCTTCTGTCATCAAATCTGTACACCAAGGGGGGGATGGGGAAATCTTTATAGGACCTCGTCTCGGAGCAGTATGCAGCGACGGGTGAGGTTCTATATGGGGCTATCTATGATAATGCTTACTGTATATGCAATGTAATATGCTTGCACTCATAATGCTTCATGGTTATAATTACTGGTCACTCACTGACTTTTTTCTTTTGGCGAGGATCATAGTCTCTCTATAAATGCCACTTGGAATTTTTCAAAACAGCCCCCCCCCCCCCCCCCCCCCCCCCCCACACACACACACATTTGTTTCAGACAGGACAACTTTTTCATATTTGAAGGTATCTGAATTCAATGAACTTGGTCGTGTGTCCCTACGACATTTATAACCCCTATTTGAAAGATGCCAAATCCGTTGAAATGGGTCTCGTGTCTCTCCGACAATTCTAAGCCGCATGTCCGTCTCGGCGAGCCGAACACGCCAGTATAAGGTTAATCCCACACGGACACTCCTGTGAGGAGATAGCTTTCTCTGGCCTGCAGTTCAATGTGCTCTAACGGTTATAGACTCTATGACCCTTGGTCAAATTGGAGTTCCCAGGGAAGAAAGGTTGTAGGAGGACAACCAAGACATCTACGTGTTCGTCTTGGAGAGCTCTACAACATATCTCAGAACCAAGGTCTGATGTTGCATCGTCTTTGACTTATAACGCAAAATAACTAACCATAAGGTTAGCTATTTCGCATTAAAAGTCGAAAACCATCATGTGTCAAGGGTCGATCTTTTAGTATGTTGTATAGCTCACCGAGACGAACGCGTGGAGGTGTGTTTTATTTCTGTGCAACATTCCTAGGGTAAAAATACGGTTAGCCTCCCTTGAATTACAATAAAATCGTGATAGGATATTAGGATTATTGAATGTCGACCTGAGGCTTAGAATTATGTGCAGACTTGAGAAAAAAAAATATCGGAGCACCTACCAACCCGTAACACCCAAAACACACCAGGAAGTGGCCGGTTTGAAGCACTTCCTGTTGGTGCATCAAAATGAAACCTGCATATTCTGACTCAGCACACATGATTTAGGGGGTAGCCCTATTTTTTTATTTCTGTGCGACATTCCTAGGGTTAAACTAGGGTTAGCCTCCTTTGAATTACTATAAAATCACGATAGGATATTAGGGTTACTGAATGTCGACCTGAGGCTTAAAATTACGTGCGGACTTGAGAAAAAAATATATCGGAGCACCTACCAACCCGTAATACCCAAAACACACCAGGAAGTGCATATTCTGACTCAGCACATGTGATTTAGGGGGGGTAGCCAGAAAGTCATTTTGGGGGTGAACTACTCCTTTAACTCCTAAATTCCATGATTATTTTGGGGGGTCTCCAGTTCAAATATGATTATTTTGGTGGGTCACCGCCTGAAATGAGAGCCACTGGTTGTGAGCTTGTCGAACTGCTACTTTTGAACATCATTGAAAGTATAATGTAAAGTTTGGTTTTATTCTATATAAATTATTACCAAATCAAAATGAGCATAATATCCCGGAGGATATCTAGTCTCATATCACGATGTATCAATAGAAAAGCCCTAAAAATTATCTAACAGAAGTATCCATGGTATTATCACCATCTTAGCAGCATTTAATAAGGGTAATAATAATAATATTAATAATCAAAGTCGTGTACACTGTAGGGAGCTACGATGGAAAAAACTATGGCTCGTGTACCAACCGGTGACTTTGTACACAACTTCGTACATTTCCCATAGATTCTATGGGACTTGAACACTTGCTCCTGCCCTTCGTGTACACGGTCTGTGCCGTCTATAGTTTCTCAATGGGGGGCAGCAGAGAGCCATATGTACACAGGCCCTAGTTGGTGTTCACGACCAGTAGTTTTACATGAACCCTCAGAGGGACACTGTGGGCTTATCAAGTGGTCCGTGGTGGTTCTCAAAGTGAGGTCGGGGGACCCTCAGAGGGACACTGTGGGCTTATCAAGTGATCCATGGTCGGTTCTCAAAGTGAGGTCGGGGGACCCTCAGAGGGACACTGTGGGCTTATCAAGTGGTCCGTGGTGGTTCTCAAAGTGAGGTCGGGGGACCCTCAGAGGGACACTGTGGGCTTATCAAGTGGTCCATGGTCGGTTCTCAAAGTGAGGTCGGGGGACCCTCAGAGGGACACTGTGGGCTTATCAAGTGGTCCATGGTCGGTTCTCAAAGTGAGGTCGGGGGACCCTCAGAGGGACACTGTGGGCTTATCAAGTGGTCCGTGGCGGTTCTCAAAGTGAGGTCGGGGGACCCTCAGAGGGACACTGTGGGCTTATCAAGTGGTCCGTGGTCGGTTCTCAAAGTGAGGTCGGGGGACCCTCAGAGGGACACTGTGGGTTTATCAAGTGGTCCATGGTCGGTTCTCAAAGTGAGGTCGGGGGACCCTCAGAGGGACACTGTGGGCTTATCAAGTGGTCCGTGGTGGTTCTCAAAGTGAGGTCGGGAGACCCTCAGAGGGACACTGTGGGCTTATCAAGTGGTCCATGGTCGGTTCTCAAAGTGAGGTCGGGGACCCTCAGAGGGACACTGTGGGCTTATCAAGTGGTCCATGGTCGGTTCTCAAAGTGAGGTCGGGGGACCCTCAGAGGGACACTGTGGGCTTATCAAGTGGTCCATGGTCGGTCCTCAAAGTGAGGTCGGGGGACCCTCAGAGGGACACTGTGGGCTTATCAAGTGGTCCATGGTCGGTTCTCAAAGTGAGGTCGGGGGACCCTCAGAGGGACACTGTGGGCTTATCAAGTGGTCCATGGTCGGTCCTCAAAGTGAGGTCGGGGGACCCTCAGAGGGACACTGTGGGCTTATCAAGTGGTCCATGGTCGGTTCTCAAAGTGAGGTCGGGGACCCTCAGAGGGACACTGTGGGCTTATCAAGTGGTCCATGGTCGGTTCTCAAAGTGAGGTCGGGGGACCCTCAGAGGGACACTGTGGGCTTATCAATTGGTCCATGGTCGATTCTCAAAGTGAGGTCAGGGACCCTCAGAGGGACACTGTGGGCTTATCAAGTGGTCCATGGTCGGTTCTCAAAGTGAGGTCGGGGGACCCTCAGAGGGACACTGTGGGCTTATCAAGTGGTCCATGTTCGGTTCTCAAAGTGAGGTCGGGGACCCTCAGAGGGACACTTTGGGCTTATCAAGTGGTCCATGGTCGGTTCTCAAAGTGAGGTCGGGGGACCCTCAGAGGGACACTGTGGGCTTATCAAGTGGTCCATGGCCGGTTCTCAAAGTGAGGTCGGGGGGCCCACAGTGTCCCTCTGAGGGGACACGGCACAGACCGTGTACACGAAGGGCAGGAGCAAGTGTTCAAGTCCCATAGAATCTATGGGAAATGTACACAGGCGTGTACAAAGTCACCAGTAGTTTTACATGAACCCTCAGAGGGACACTGTGGGCTTATCAAGTGGTCCATGGTCGGTTCTCAAAGTGAGGTCGGGGACCCACAGAGGGACACTGTGGGCTTATCAAGTGGTCCATGGTCGGTTCTCAAAGTGAGGTCGGGGGACCCTCAGAGGGACACTGTGGGCTTATCAAGTGGTCCATGGTCGGTTCTCAAAGTGAGGTTGGGGGACCCTCAGAGGGACACTGTGGGCTTATCAAGTGGTTCATGGTCGGTTCTCAAAGTGAGGTCGGGGGACCCTCAGAGGGACACTGTGGGCTTATCAAGTGGTCCATGGTCGGTCCTCAAAGTGAGATCGGGGGACCCTCAGAGGGACACTGTGGGCTTATCAAGTGGTCCATGGTCGGTTCTCAAAGTGAGGTCGGGGACCCTCAGAGGGACACTGTGGGCTTATCAAGTGGTCCATGGTCGGTTCTCAAAGTGAGGTCGGGGGACCCTCAGAGGGACACTGTGGGCTTATCAATTGGTCCATGGTTGATTCTCAAAGTGAGGTCAGGGACCCTCAGAGGGACACTGTGGGCTTATCAAGTGGTCCATGGTCGGTTCTCAAAGTGAGGTCGGGGGACCCTCAGAGGGACACTGTGGGCTTATCAAGTGGTCCATGGTTGGTTCTCAAAGTGAGGTCGGGGACCCTCAGAGGGACACTTTGGGCTTATCAAGTGGTCCGTGGTGGTTCTCAAAGTGAGGTCGGGGGACCCTCAGAGGGACACTGTGGGCTTATCAAGTGGTCCATGGCCGGTTCTCAAAGTGAGGTCGGGGGGCCCACAGTGTCCCTCTGAGGGGACACGGCACAGACCGTGTACACGAAGGGCAGGAGCAATTGTTCAAGTCCCATAGAATCTATGGGAAATGTACACAGGCGTGTACAAAGTCACCAGTAGTTTTACATGAACCCTCAGAGGGACACTGTGGGCTTATCAAGTGGTCCATGGTCGGTTCTCAAAGTGAGGTCGGGGACCCTCAGAGGGACACTGTGGGCTTATCAAGTGGTCCATGGTCGGTTCTCAAAGTGAGGTCGGGGGACCCTCAGAGGGACACTGTGGGCTTATCAAGTGGTCCATGGTCAGTTCTCAAAGTGAGGTTGGGGGACCCTCAGAGGGACACTGTGGGCTTATCAAGTGGTCCATGGTCGGTTCTCAAAGTGAGGTACATCCTCATAGTCCCTCTTTCCCAAACAAAGACGAACCAACCAAGGGTGCACAAGGCAGCGGTGTGCGATGGACTAGAAATATCCATTTAAAACTATTGGTCATGTACACACAAACTAAGGCTCCTGTACACAGTGTTTGGTCTCAATTGTGTGAGCAGCTAAAGGGCAGACAATGGCCTAGAACAACCTAATGGTGCCTATTAAGACTCTAGCACACCCTTTGGCCTCGACAAGCCTGATCATCCTATTATAGCTAGTACCCCCCTCACCAACTTTGTGCTCCCACTTGATAAGCCCAGTGTCCCTCTGAGGGTCCCCCGACCTCACTTTGAGAACCGACCATGGACCACTTGATAAGCCCACGGTGTCCCTCTGAGGGTCCCTCGACCTCACTTTGAGAACCGACCATGGACCACTTGATAAGCCCACAGTGTCCCTCTGAGGGTCCCCCGACCTCACTTTGAGAACTGACCATGGACCACTTGATAAGCCCACAGTGTCCCTCTGAGGGTCCCCCGACCTCACTTTGAGAACCGACCATGGACCACTTGATAAGCCCACAGTGTCCCTCTGAGGGTCCCCGACCTCACTTTGAGAACCGACCATGGACCACTTGATAAGCCCACAGTGTCCCTCTGAGGGTTCATTTAAAACTACTGGTGACTTTGTACACGCCTGTGTACATTTCCCATAGATTCTATGGGACTTGAACACTTGCTCCTGCCCTCCGTGTACACGGTCTGTGCCGTGTCCCCTCAGAGGGACACTGTGGGCCCCCCGACCTCACTTTGAGAACCGGCCATGGACCACTTGATAAGCCCACATTGTCCCTCTGAGGGTCCCCCGACCTCACTTTGAGAACCGACCATGGACCACTTGATAAGCCCAAAGTGTCCCTCTGAGGGTCCCCGACCTCACTTTGAGAACCGACCATGGACCACTTGATAAGCCCAAAGTGTCCCTCTGAGGGTCCCGACCTCACTTTGAGAACCGACCATGGACCACTTGATAAGCCCACAGTGTCCCTCTGAGGGTCCCCCGACCTCACTTTGAGAACCGACCATGGACGACTTGATAAGCCCACGGTGTCCCTCTGAGGGTCCCTCGACCTCACTTTGAGAACCGACCATGGACCACTTGATAAGCCCACAGTGTCCCTCTGAGGGTCCCCCGACCTCACTTTGAGAACTGACCATGGACCACTTGATAAGCCCACAGTGTCCCTCTGAGGGTCACCCGACTCACTTTGAGAACCGACCATGGACCACTTGATAAGCCCACAGTGTCCCTCTGAGGGTCCCCAACCTCACTTTGAGAACCGACCATGGACCACTTGATAAGCCCACAGTGTCCCTCTGAGGGTTCATGTAAAACTACTGGTGACTTTGTACACGCCTGTGTACATTTCCCATAGATTCTATGGGACTTGAACACTTGCTCCTGCCCTTCGTGTACACGGTCTGTGCCGTGTCCCCTCAGAGGGACACTGTGGGCCCCCGACCTCACTTTGAGAACCGGCCATGGACCACTTGATAAGGAATACAGGTCCACTCGCCAAATTTCCAACTCGCCAAATCAACTTGCTAGGACACCTCGCCAATGAGCAGGGTTGTCAACATTGGACTGTCAGTCCAGGAGAATCCAGGAGATTTATTTTTTAGGGGGTGCACGGAACTCCCCAACAGGGGTCTGGTGGTCCTTCCCCCAAAACTTCTTAACAGATATATTTTCCTGTTTTCTGTTGAATTTTGTGCATGTTTGATACTTTTATCAGGCTTGCTTTACTAGCATGGGTACAATTTCAGCCTTAAAATGCCAAATGTAGGTGTACAGATTTGATGTCTGAAGCAAAGTAAGACATCCTTAACTCTTTTAGTGCCAGCCGTTTTTCTAATTGGGTGGGTTGCTGTGCCAGCCATTTTCTTGCCATTTTCTTACCATTTTGGCCCAACTTTGCAGAGCCACAGAGAATCCAAAAACATTCATATATGAGTGAATGTCATTTCACATATAGATTAGGAAGTCCTATCTTGTATAGTTTTCTAGTTAGAAGCCCCACAGTGAAGCGCGTTTTCCCTCAAAATGTCCCCTGGGAATTAGTTTTCTAGTTAGAGCCATTTGAAAAAAAGAAAATGTATGAAGCTGTACTGACTGTATGCAGTCAGTTACAGCTTCATGCAGCACACCATTGGACAGCTTATGTTGTTTTCTCTTACTCCCGAAAATTTGGAGTTTGGATCTTGGCTACTTTTGTCACAGTATGTGATAACGTGCGGAGACGCACGCTGACTTTAGTTCAACTTGGCTGCATTCATAACATCTAAAAGGCCCCCACCAGATGGCAGTGCTGTCTGAGTGAACACAAACATCACACTGTGTGCAGTCTGTCAGGAGGCCAGCAGGGGCACAACACTTCACTCTCACTGTGACACTGTGACATGCACATGCACACACACACACACACACACACACACACACACACACACACACACACACACACACACACACACAAAACAACATTTCCATTACAGAAAGGGCGTGTCAGAGGGGAACAAAACACATGCACACACACACACACACACACACACACACACACACACACACACACACACACACACACACACACACACGTGCACACACGTGCACACACATGCACAAAAATGATAAATGGTGTATTTTTAGAGTTTTGACTGTCAAAGAAGATAACAGGGGGACATTGTGACTCTGTGTCACATGCACGCGCGCGCGCACACACACACACACACACACACACACACACACACACACACACACACACACACACACACACACACACACACACACACACACACACACACACACACACACAATATACGTTTTTCGTTCACTCTCATATCATCATGACCCTGTCATGACACATATATTTTATCCTCTGAACTGTTCACACAAACCATCAATTCAAAGTATTTCTATCTAGGTCGTCCTCAGACGAGCCCTCCATCCATTTACTACAGCACTAAGAATATTGAAATGTTATTTGCAGACCAGATTTGAACTCGCAAACTTGCGATCTAAAGCTCACGTATCTACCAATATTGCTACTTGAACTCAAACTTTACATCGTCTTAGCTTGACTGGGAATGAGAGAGAGAGAGATTATGGGCTCACATTGGCAACTTTGCAAAAAGTAGTTACCACAAACACATTTGTATAGCGTTCACATGTTCAGGTATATATAAACACACATAATGCAATCTATGTGTGTATCTATTACATATTACAATCACATGTTTATGATTCAATAGCTTAGTTGGTAGAGCCCTCACCTCTCATGCGCAAGATTACAAGTTCGAGTCTGGTAAAAAAATTATCTTATTAGACTGGCCTTGCCTGGGCCAGTCCTGAACTTGACCCTTCTTGAGCTCCAAGCTCTTACTTGACCCTTCTTGAGCTCCAAGCTCTTGTGAGCTTGGATGGCAAAGAGAGCAGAACAGACATTTGCATTTATTTCACAATAGTAAAAACTGCTGCACCTCTTCCTATCTGGGCTTTGAGAATTCAGTGTATGAATAACAGTGGTTGCTGAGTGTAAATGCATTTTGAGGAAAAGAAAAATTATACCATTTGTTCGAAAAGTGCACCCTGTATATATATATATATATATATGTAACGGAGATGATCTGAACTTCCCCACCCGGCTTCGTACCCGGGTCTCCCACGCGAAAGT
The DNA here is from genome assembly GCF_963921795.1 of Nannobrachium achirus. Lineage (NCBI taxonomy): Eukaryota > Metazoa > Chordata > Actinopteri > Myctophiformes > Myctophidae > Nannobrachium > Nannobrachium achirus. The sequence goes on from NC_137815.1 coordinate 3,748,765, forward strand.
CCAATAACTTAACCACTAGACCAAAGAGACATCTTTTGCGATCTGGGGGAGATACTAGACTTTTGAGGCTTCAAGGCTGGGGCTGCGACTCTCTCCGTCACACATATATATATATATATATATATATATATATATATATATATATAAAAACTCACAATGTGACATAGCCCATTGTAAAAAATGCACATTGTAAAGCGCTAAAAGCACATAAACGCGCTGTATAAATGCACAATTTATCATTTACCATTTTCAGGTCTACAAGCTCACAACGCGCCGCGGCGCGTTGTGAGCTTGTAGATCGGCTATTTTACAAGATTGATCAATGATATTTTCTACAAGCTCACAACGCGTTGCGCGAGGCTACTAAATGGTAAATGGTGCATTTATATAGCGCTTTTATCCAAAGCGCTTTTACATAGATTGTGCATTACATTCACCCATTCACGCACACATTCATACACCGGTGGCAGAGGAAACCATGCAAGGCAGTGAAGGCCCAACCTACTCAAGGCAAACTTCAAATAAAGTCTTCAATCAATCAATCAAAACCAGGAGCAACTAGGGGTTCAGAGTCTTGCCCAAGGACTCTTCGACATTAACTCAGGGGGAACCCGGATTCGAACTGGGAACCCTTCGGGAACCCTTCGTGTTCTAATAACGGTTTCTCCACCCCTGAGCTATGCCGCCCCTGCTACTTAGAAGTTCTGACAAAGCCAAAATAGCAGATCTACAAGCTCACGTTGTGTTAGTGATAGGCAATCTCGTTCATTTCAGTGAACGGATCATTTCACGTTCCCCTGTGTTCTATTTGTCTGTCATTCAATGTTATATGAGATACTTCAATGGTTTCCAGTGGAAATAAGCTTAGGCTTTTCATGGATCACCAGTGAACTGTACCGTCATGAAACTGTACCTTTTCCTATGCAAACTTCTAATAAAGTCTTCAATCAATCAATCAATCAAACCCCCCTGCCAGCCAGGGGGGGGGGGGGGGGGGGGGGGGGGGGGGCGGGAGGGGACGGGTGAACCACGTAGGCTACACTTTGAACATTTCATTTCATTTCATTTATTTTTGTTTCGCACATGTAGTGTACATTACAGTTATATTATATTTATACTCAGAATTTCAATATTTTACAGTACACACACATGAACGAAAAGGAGCAAGCAGAAGAATAAATTCTTATAAATACCTGCCCCCTATTCAAAAAAATATATATATACTAATGATCGGCATATACAGCCTGCATGTTCATGCCTTGAGAAGTGTAAACAAATCCAATCTGAACCAAACAAAAAACAAAACAACGATGCTGCCACCTGGCAGTCAAATGAACATATTACAACGTCTCAGTCACAACGTCTCCTATGTCCTCAGGCTCATGACAAACAATCTACTTTGTCTTTGAATGAATGTCATCACCTTCATAGTCTATAGTCATTGTCTAATACAGTTAGAAGAAAAAGAATAGCTAGGTTGACGCGATCAACCTACAAACCCGCGTCAAAAAAAACGTGAATTCAACAGGATCAATCTCAATAGCTCTGGTCCATAGCGTTAGCGATAACAGCGTGTAGTAGGCCTACTGTGCTAGTATACAATGATTATTATTATCAGTCAGTTAGTAAACGTTTTGGTTACCACCGCGCTCTGACTACTGGTGCGGTATCCCTTTAGATCAACATATAGAAGGAGGAGAATGGATCGCACACAGCGAAACGTTTGTTTCTCATCCATGCAAATGCAACAATAAAGAAAAAACAACTCTTGCCAGTGTGCGATCCAATCTCCTCCTTCTACATTCATTCAGTCAGTTAGAAACCCACTTGTGTTTAGTAGCCTAGTGTACCTGGTATCCATATGCATGCGGGTCCACCAGCTTCAACGGCCGGAGTGTAGTTGATATCCAAGCTGATCGTGAAATCCACAGAAGAGCAAAAGTAAACTCCGGGGGTCCGCTGCCGACTTCAGGCAGGTATCCCAACACTAAAACGAACCCTAACCGGCGAACGCGACCACAATGCTTTCCCAGCAATCCGAGTTCAACTTCACACGCAGTTCCCAGCTGGGAGGGGGCTGCCAGCTGTGGCGTCAGTTCAGCAAAAGCTAAGGTATGGCAACATGACTGGTGTCTTGCACGCACGGTCGCGTGCCCTCACGCGCATGCAAGACAACAGTCATGTTGCCATACCTTAGCAACAGACACAATGAAAAGTACATTTTATTATTTCCCCTGTAGCCAAGGGATGGCAGCTGCCATAACTTGCCATACCCAATTGACACCTCTCATACCCAATTGACACCTCTGGCTGTCAGAGCCGAAAGCCGTGCTGTGCTGCGTGCACCACAGAAATCAACCATACATTTGTATAATATACAATAAAAGGCAGAGAAATGGGCAGTTATCCTTGATTTTATAGAGGATTCTAAGTGATCACTTGCTCACTGGATGTCCTAGGCACATGGACAACATCGCAAAACAACGGATCTTTGTCAGATTAAAGATCAAAATGTGATTTTTCAAAAAAAAAAAAAAAAAAAAAAAAAAACGAACATGTTCGGTTTTTGTATTTCTTAATACGTTTTAATAAACCGAACATGTTCGGTTTTGGCACTAGATGAGTTAATAATGACTTCTCATCTGGGGGTCCTCCCCCAGAAAATATTTAACATAGTAGATGTAATTGCCAATCATCCTGGCAAATCCAGGAGCATTGACAAGCCTGCCCAATGAGTGTGGACAATTTGGCGAGTTGGATTTTAGGCGAGAAGACCGGTTACCCTTGATAAGCCCACAGTGTCCCTCTGAGGGTCCCCCGACCTCACTTTGAGAACCGACCATGGACCACTTGATAAGCCCAAGCCCAAAGTGTCCCTCTGAGGGTCCCCGACCTCACTTTGAGAACCGACCATGGACCACTTGATAAGCCCAAAGTGTCCCTCTGAGGGTCCCCGACCTCACTTTGAGAACCGACCATGGACCACTTGATAAGCCCACAGTGTCCCTCTGAGGGTCCCCCGACCTCACTTTGAGAACCGACCATGGACCACTTGATAAGCTCACAGTGTCCCTCTGAGGGTTCATGTAAAACTACTGGTGACTTTGTACACGCCTGTGTACATTTCCCATAGATTCTATGGGACTTGAACACTTGCTCCTGCCCTTCGTGTACACGGTCTGTGCCGTGTCCCCTCAGAGGGACACTGTGGGCCCCCCGACCTCACTTTGAGAACCGGCCATGGACCACTTGATAAGCCCACAGTGTCCCTCTGAGGGTTCATGTAAAACTTAAAACTATTGCCCGTGTACACAGTGGTTAATCGCATGTGCAAGGATCTACAGAGCTGGCTGGAGCATGGAGCAGCCTGGTGGAGTCTGGTGCAGTCTACCCTGGTCTGGCCTATTCAAGCCAGATCTGGACAGTAATGGCCTGGTGGAGTCATCTAACTACCCCCTTTCCCCGGTCTATACTCCTACTCGGCAGGACTGGGCTGGACTTAGGTTTGCTGGACTCTATTGGGCTCTGGAGGGCTGTATTGGGCTCTGGTGGGCTGTGCTGTTCTGTGCTGGGCTCTGTTGGGCTATACGAGGCAGTACAGTACTAAAGCCTAGACATGTTCATGTAAAACTATTGGCCGTGTACACAAAGTCATGTAAAACTTGCCCGTGTACACAGTGGCTTTTTCCTTGACCTTGCGAGTTAGTTGTTGGATTCAGCGTCAAAAAGTAAGTCAGAATATGTGTCTTTCATCCGAAAGAATGTGTAATCGTGTTGGTGGCGTGCAAATTTTGTGTCTTTTTCGCAATCATAAAGGGTTAAAATTGTCGGAGAGACACGAAACCCATTCCATCGGATCAGGCATCCTTCAAATATGAAAAGTGTTTCCTGCGTAAAACAAACGGATTTCTTTAGATTTTTTTATTGATTTTAAGGACAAAAATCCGGGTTTCGGTGTCTTTTTCGCAATCGTAAAGGGTTCAAAGTGTCGGAGAGACACGAAACCCATTCCATCAGATCGGGCATGCTTCAAATATGAAATGTGTTCCCGCCTTTTTGATTTTTTTATTCATTTTAAGGACAAAGGGCCTGTTTTGACGCCTAAAACGACCCTTTTCCTTGACCTTTCGAGTTAGGAGTGCCGTGTACACAGGATCTACAGAGCTGGCTGGAGCATGGAGCAGCCTGGTGGAGTCTGGTGCAGTCCTGTCTACCCTGGTCTGCCATTACAGTCACTGTAATGGCCTGGTGGAGTCATCTAACTACCCCCCTTCCCTGGTCTATACTCCTATTGGGCAGGACTGGGCTGGACTTAGGTTTGCTGGAGTCTATTGGGCTCTGGTAGGCTGTATTGGGCTCTGGTGGGCCGTGTTGTGCTGTGATGGGCTCTGTTGGGCTACACGAGACAGTACAGTACTAAAGCCTGAACATGTTCATGTAAAACTATTGGCTGTGTACACAAAGTCATGTAAAACTATTGCCCTATACACAGGGGTTAATTATTATAAACACAACTGTTCAAGTGTGGAGAGCTACAGAGCTGGCGAGAGCCTAGTGCAGTGTTCCAGACGGATCCAGCCTCATATACTCCCCTTATAAGTCAGTGGTTCAACTATGGGACCCCTAGAGGGGTCTCCATACTCCCCTTATAAGTCAGTGGTTCAACTATGGGACCCCTAGAGGGGTCTCCAAATGATCTTGGGTGGTCCCAAATGTTTAGCTTAATGTGAAACATTGTTTTTCCACTCAACAGTGTACAGAGGCTATCTGCACATTTCTAAAGAGACAATTTAAGGACTTTTTAATACTTTTAAAATGATAAATTAAATATTAGGGGCAGAAATTGTGAAAATATCAGATCTACATGCTCACGCCGCCCTGCGTTGTGAGGTGTTGTGAGCATGTAGATCTGCTATTTTCACAAGGCCGTGTTTTACAAAATGTAACGCCTCAACTCTTTGTCCAAACAGTGAGGCATTGTGAGCTTGAAGATTAGCTATTTTCGCCATCTGTTGGAACCAAGTCAAATAAATGCAAGGCCTACAATTCTCTGTCTGTCTGTCTGTCTGTCTGTCTGTCTGTCTGTCTGTCTGTCTGTCTGGCAATATCCTCAGGGTGTCCAGTCAAAACACCACAAAACTGACATTCAAGGAGTAGTTCACCCACAAAATGACTTATTTTTTCAATGTATTACTCACGCCATGGAGACTTGAGTTCAATAGAAAAAAAGTCACTTTGGGGGTGAACTACTCCTTTAATTAAATGTTTTTCTTCTCTTCACCCACACCAAATGATCACCACTCTGTTTTGTTACACACGTGTGGTTCTAAAGATGAAAGAAAAATGCAGGGCATTCACAATCCGGCTAATTAAACAACAAACAAATTGGAAATTGGAAAGAAATATGTTAGTCGCACGCATACTGTACCAACAAAACACAGTAAGTCCAAATGGAAAACAAATACACTTGCACTGATCTGAAACATATGTAACGCTTCTATACCTTTTACTATAGGTAGCGCCCTGTGTTCAAACTTAATTCCCAAGTGCACCTAAAATAAACCACTTAACAACTTCTTCCTCAACAATTGTTTGGTAATTTATTAAACTAAAGAGGAAAAATAAAGGTTAGGGAAATAAAATGAAATGTCCTTTTTAAACAAAAACAAAAGTAAAATAGCAACAGGTGTTGTGTTCACACAAAATAGGTTGTGTTTACCTTTTAAACCTTTTTAGAAATATGAACTGTTTCACAATATCAACAATAAACCAGATTATTTTTTAATGCAACATGTACCTTTAACTAATAGAGATGAATTACTTTGTGGGCCCACACACACACACTCAAAAAATAACATAAAACAAAACCCCCCGTTGCAGGCCTGGTCGATGCTGGGGATCGTTGTGGCTTTAAAATGGTTGAAGCCGCTTCACTCTAGTTGAGCCAAAAATAAAGGGTGAGTACTCACAATATCAGAGTTCAAGGGTTTTCACCTCCAAGCTTTGGGGAGTGACTGGACTGGTGATGGCTAACTAGTGGATTTAAATGGAGCAATGTCCTTTCTCCCTCGTTGCCAGAGGAACTACCCGGCTTTATCCTGGTCACCGGGAGCGCTATCTGGGCCCGTTCTAGCAGATCTCTCTTTGCCAACTAGCCAGGCTGGCTAACTGGATAAACTGACTGTGTAACCTGACTGGCAGTGGCTAGGCTAACTGCTACTGTAATCACAAACTCAAACTACTGTGTTGACTGCTGCTATACAGTATCTCTGCAGTTACCTACAGCCACTCACTTGCATTGTAGGTTTCTTTAGTCCTTAAAACACATATACAGCATTCAGCATTCTTTTCCAAAACACATGTTTTCAACCATTTCTTTGTCTCTGCCAAAATCACTGTCTCCCTTCTCTCCACTCTCTCACTCACTTCCTCTCAGGGTTGCCCTCTATCTGTCCAGATCAGCACCTGTGGAAAGCATTCTCTTAAAGTGACAGAGCAATGTTGCATTGAATTGCACTTTGAACAAAACAAATGGCCCGAAATAAAATATATTAAGTGGCCTGGGGCTACACACTCCCCCTTCTAAAAGTCTAGATGTCCTCATCAGACCCATTAAGTTAGTTACTGGTTCAGTTGCTTTACAACGCTAAGTGGTAGTAGTGCACAATATTTTTTTATTTTGTTTCTGATTCATAGCTAATCTGAATTACCATGCCTTTGTAAACTATGGTCACAGGTCTGTCAGTAGGCTCTCCAGGTTGGTCATAACTCAGTCTCAGGACAGGTTTCAATTTCCTTCTGGTTCTGAGTTCTTGGGGGGAGTCAGCACTCACAGCCGAGGTGCTCGGGATTGAGACTTCTAGCTCTGTGTCTGCCACACCGTCTCGTTGAGGGTGTTGAGGTTCTACCACCTGCTCGTCTGCTGCCGGCAGTTCCTCTGCCTGTTCATCCTCCTCGTGTGAGTTCTGATCCTCTCCAGGTGAACCCTGATCCTCGTCAGGCAAGTCCTGATCCTCTCCAAGTGAATCCTGGTCCTCGTCAGGTGAGTCCTGCTCCTCCTCAGGTGAATCATGATCACTAGAGTTAGCACTAACTGTTTCATACGAGACCAGAACATCTCCAGACTCGGTTGCCTGACCTCGGTTTTCACTACCTGCCCCAAGGTTTAAATGAGGTAAGTTATAATTACTTTCCTCTTCAGACTCAGAAGTCCAGTCTTCTTGACTCATGTGTTCTGAGCTTGGTATCTGACATCCTTCCTTCCTTGCTTTCTGTGCCCTGGTCAGTGGTTTCTTTGAGGGTGCTTTCCTGTCTGACTGCACAGGCATTCTCACCAAGTAACCGATAGGCAGCAAGTGATCTCTGTGCAGTGTTTTCATTGTGCCTGTTCCACTCTCGGGTTTCACACGATACACAGGGAGATTGGGTAACTTGGAAATCACTTCATAGGGTAGCGAGTTCCATTTGTCCTGCAATTTGTGCTTTCCAGTGATGCCAAGATTGCGAACCAGCACCCGGTCACCTTCCCCCAGTTCCTGATTCCTGACTCTTGCATCATACAGTCTTTTGTTTCTTTGATGGTTCTTAGAAGCTGCATCAACTGCTAACTGGTAGGCTTTCTGTAGCTCTTCTCTCATGTTGGCCACAAACTGGTGATGCTTTAGACCATCATCCTCATCCGATCTAATGCCGAAACACAGATCCACCGGCAGCCGAGCCTCCCTTCCAAACATTAACAAGTAGGGCGAGTACCCCGTGGCATCATTTCTTGTGCTATTGTAAGCATGCACTAGCTGACTTATATGCTGGCTCCATTTTGCAGGTAGCGTAGTGTGCACTTCCCGGTGAGATAGTGAGAAGCCCAGGACCTTGCCACTTCACTTGGCCTACTGCCGTCACTTGGGGACTAAACTGTGATGGAGACTGTTTTGGGAAAAGGGTAGTGATTCTCAGGGCATGTATGTCATTGTCACTTTCAAGGTCCTCACAGTGTTTTAGCAGGGACCGCAGTTTCTTTGAGTTTGTGCCGATAATGGCAGGAACTGGATCAGGGCTCTTTGAATCTGGGCATACTAGAGCCAAAACAGGGACTGTCTCTTCAACGCCCTTGTGGTTAACAGGAAGCCCCAGCTCAACGGCTACATACCCCTTATAGGGGTAGTTGGAGTCACTCAGGCCCCATATGGCAAGGTCTGTGAGCGGGAGAATAGGCACATGGGAGAGGAAACGGGAATACCAGCTCTCAAATATGATGGTGACTCTGGAGCCGCTGTCTAAAAGGGCTCTACATGGTTGTCCTTCTATTTTCACATTGGACATCATGGAGGGGCCAATCAGCCCTTCTGGCAACCCACAGGGCTGAGGGGTGTGGATTGACCCTTGCTTACAGCCAACATCATTGGTCTCAGACTCGGTTGGGCTAGGTACCCCTTGATCCTCCTTACTCTTGCGAAGAGCACTGAGTAGTTTCTGAATTACTTTTGCTGAGTTCTCAGGAGCCATGCAGCGGGTGGCAATGTGGCCGTTTTCTCCACATCTGTAACAGAAATAGCTTTCTGAGTCTTTTGCCATATTGGGATTTGTATTTCTACTGGGTCGGGCTCTCCCATCTCTTTTTTTTGGCTCTGCCATTGCTGAGCTGTGTGATATGGCCATTACAGTTAGCTGTTGTTGCAACTGTTGCACCTGCTGCCTTAAGTTGTGGACCTCACCTTCTGTTGTTGTATCTGTATTTCTCTTGATTGATTTGGACTCAGGCTCTGTGTGTGCGTCTTGCCGCTTGTTAATTAGTTCAGCAAGCTCTGTGCGCAGCTCTTTGATTTCTGCTTTTAGCTCTTGAACTTCTGTAGTCTTGGCTTTTGTTTCTTCACAGATTTTTACTTGTCTTACTGTGGTGTTTAATTTGCGTCGAGCTGTCTCATATTCTTCCTCTTCACGTATCTCATTTAGTAGCTTTAAGAATGTGGGAGGTCTCTCTCTTCTTTCTCTCAGTCTCAGGTGTACAAGCATCATATCTGACTGCGTAGCACCTCTTATGAGTTGGTCAATTCGAGCACGATCTGCTCTGTTGCTGGGGAGGCCCCCCTTCTGCACTACTTTGGTCAGTGAGCGCTCTAACCTTCTCAAGAAGTCTGACAGCTTTTCACCCATCTGTTGGTGCAAGCTCCTGAAGGCAAAATACAAGTCTTCACCCGACTCAGGGGTTCCGAAGGCAGTTTCCAGGGCCTCAATATAGCAATCGGGTGTAGCATCCGGGTCATTAAGCCGTACAGCCTGAATTATTTCCAATGCAGGCCCCTTTAGGCTCTCTATTATTCTCTTTCGCTTCTCATGCCCAGAGCAGTCACACTCTTCAATCATCAGGCGGGCTTGTTCCAGCCACTGTTCCAGGCTCTCCTCACCTCCAGGGGTGGGAATATTACCAGAGAATGTCCGCAGGCGTCGAAAGGCATTATTCTCATAGGTAGGTCTCATGGTTTGTCCTAACAGGTCACCGACTGCTCGGATGATAGACTCAGGTGAGGTCCCCTGGGGAACTTCTGTAGGCAGCAGGGAATGAACATCTTTTACTGTTTTTCCCTCGTCTGCCATTAATTTGTTGAGCTTGGTTAAGAAGTCATCAGCAGGGCTTGCAGGTTCATCGCAGAGGGAGACTTTCCATTCTTGTCCTCCATTCAATGGACGCAGGTAGGGGGGAAAAGTGGCTCGGTCTACCACTTCAGTGCATTCACAAAACACTAGGCTCTTGCCTGTCTGAGTGTAACTTTGAATGTCTCTCACTTTTACTTTTCCGAATGCCTTCACTGCATTAGCAGCATCTTCAATGTCTGATTTGTCAATGTTAGCGGGGACGTCAGTCAGTGCAAAGGCATGCTTTGGATCTATTACTTCATTATTGCACCAGCTAAGTAGCTTGGCTGCTATTTCAGAAAGATTTTGAGTACCGGTAGACATATTGTATTTTTTCTTTTCTTTTCTTTTTTAGGAACAAGCGGGAATTATCTCAGCAGTGCCTCCATTATGTAACGCTTCTATACCTTTTACTATAGGTAGCGCCCTGTGTTCAAACTTAATTCCCAAGTGCACCTAAAATAAACCACTTAACAACTTCTTCCTCAACAATTGTTTGGTAATTTATTAAACTAAAGAGGAAAAATAAAGGTTAGGGAAATAAAATGAAATGTCCTTTTTAAACAAAAACAAAAGTAAAATAGCAACAGGTGTTGTGTTCACACAAAATAGGTTGTGTTTACCTTTTAAACCTTTTTAGAAATATGAACTGTTTCACAATATCAACAATAAACCAGATTATTTTTTAATGCAACATGTACCTTTAACTAATAGAGATGAATTACTTTGTGGGCCCACACACACACACTCAAAAAATAACATAAAACAAAACCCCCCGTTGCAGGCCTGGTCGATGCTGGGGATCGTTGTGGCTTTAAAATGGTTGAAGCCGCTTCACTCTAGTTGAGCCAAAAATAAAGGGTGAGTACTCACAATATCAGAGTTCAAGGGTTTTCACCTCCAAGCTTTGGGGAGTGACTGGACTGGTGATGGCTAACTAGTGGATTTAAATGGAGCAATGTCCTTTCTCCCTCGTTGCCAGAGGAACTACCCGGCTTTATCCTGGTCACCGGGAGCGCTATCTGGGCCCGTTCTAGCAGATCTCTCTTTGCCAACTAGCCAGGCTGGCTAACTGGATAAACTGACTGTGTAACCTGACTGGCAGTGGCTAGGCTAACTGCTACTGTAATCACAAACTCAAACTACTGTGTTGACTGCTGCTATACAGTATCTCTGCAGTTACCTACAGCCACTCACTTGCATTGTAGGTTTCTTTAGTCCTTAAAACACATATACAGCATTCAGCATTCTTTTCCAAAACACATGTTTTCAACCATTTCTTTGTCTCTGTCAAAATCACTGTCTCCCTTCTCTCCACTCTCTCACTCACTTCCTCTCAGGGTTGCCCTCTATCTGTCCAGATCAGCACCTGTGGAAAGCATTCTCTTAAAGTGACAGAGCAATGTTGCATTGAATTGCACTTTGAACAAAACAAATGGCCCGAAATAAAATATATTAAGTGGCCTGGGGCTACACATATTCTCTCCCAGTGAACTTGACTGACCAGTGATCAAAGACAGACTGGTGCCACTCATCAAGCAGAAGCCACTGATCAAAAGAAGGCACTAATTGACCACACCTGGCTTGGTGGCCTGAGTGGTGTAGTATAGTGTGTTGACAGCAAGGCTTATGCAGGCCAACCTAACTCTGTCCCTGGCATGTGCGAGGTGCTTGTAGATCTGTGAGGTGCTTGTAGATCTGCTGTATTGGGTTTTTTAACTAGTTTGAAGTGTTGGTGCCGTGCTGTGACAGCTTGAAGCAGGGATGGCTCCCCACAAACCCAATTGTGATGAAAAATATTTATGAAATAAATAAATGAAATCCATGGAGGGGTGGAGGTTGTGGATTGGCAGGCAAGGAGTGTGTGTGCAAAGTTTGGCATTGAGTAATATGCTGGCTGTGTACACATGTTCACAGCGGCGTCAGTTCAGGAAAGGCTAAGGTATGGCAACATGACTGGTGTCTTGCAAGACACCAATCATGTTGCCATACCTTAGCAACAGGCACGATGAAAAGTACATTTAATTATTTCCCCCCTGTAGCCAAGGTATGGCAGCTGCCATAGCTTGCCATACCCAATTGACGCCCCTGCATGTTCACCTCCAGTAGGTTGGGAAAGTAGCCTGCCACCCTGTGGAAATAGGCTTGAACTGCAAGATAGGACCCTAAAACAAATAAAATGGAATAAAAAAGCATCCGTAAGACGGATGGGCGAACAAGTGGTGTCCATACGTAGATGGGGTCCCAGAGGACATGTAGAGCCCACCCCCTTATTTTTCACGCCCACAGGATCCATATGGTGGGCCATGGAAATTTGGTGCCGTACACCAGCAATAGCACTGGTTGTCGTGTACGCAAATAACGATAGGGGTAATAGTAGATAATCATGTTTTATGGGGGAAAAAATCATGGCACCCTATCTTTAACATCGCTCTCACCATCGGTCATCATGTTAGTCTTTATGGTATACAGCCTACTTAGAATAGTAAATATGACACATGATGGATGAGACAAAATGTTCATTTATAATATAAAAAATGATGTGCTACCTCTGGGCGACTGATTTTCACCCTTGGGATAATCAAGGTATCTATATGACCTGTGTAAATAGGCCGAAAGCTTACTAGGATCTCCTTTTAGTTGACCTTGTACCAGTGAACGGTACCGTCATGAAACTGTTCTTAATGTATGTTGTGTTTTATCAGACAAAGGTCAGACTTTTTTAATGTTTTTTTTTTTTTTTTTTTTGCATAATACTGTTTGTCTAGCCTCTAAACCAGATTCTCCTTGGGGAGTCAGTTTACTAGGCTACTATTTGTCTGCCATTAAATGTTATTTATTTTCTTTGATTTTAAATCCTATTAGTAGACCGTGTATCTGAAATGTACTGCCCTGTACCTTTTCTCATGCAAATGTTTAACTATGAAATCTATTCAGACAGTTTGTTCATAACAGTGGTTCTCAACCTGTGGGTCGGGACCCCCAGGGGGGCCCCCAAATTATTTTGGGGATCCCCAGATTAACTTAATGCTTACTTAGATCTGCTATTTTCACAATAGAACCGTGTTATACAAAATGTAATGCCTCAGCTCTTAGTGCTCGTCAGGGTGTGGGGTCCCCAGTTTAAATGTGATTGTTTTGGGGGTTGTGGCCTGAAAAGGTTGAGAACCACTGGTTTATAACATGACCTCATAACTGACCTCATGAACAGTCCAATTTTAATGTGCAATTGACAGTAATATCCAGGACAGCCCTATAAGCTCTCTTATAGTCACTATGTACACCATGAAATTCCCCCCCCCCCCCCCCCCCCATACCATTTACACCAAGAGCAAATATAGAGGCCTAAGTAATTCAGACAACCACAAGATTCAAAAGTTACATTATTTTATTTGTCATATACCATACATGGTACACAAGAGTACAATTCTTGTCTTAATAGTCTCTTCTACAGTGTAACAATAAATAGCCACAAAAGGGCCCAAACGGGCACATTTCAGATTGTTCCTGCATCACAGTGATACATGGCAGTCTGCTTCTGTGTATCAGTTTGTAACCTTTCCTTTCCATGCAGTCATCTGCAGGTATTTCTACAGGTGACAGAGTAGAAATACACAATCTACTTTGGTAGGGTTGAACATATAATTTAGGCATTTAGCAGATGCTCTTATACAGAGAGACTTACAATAAGCAGGGTACACTGCAACAAGACACATGTTGCCTCAGCAAACAGTGAAAACAATTAACAACCTGCATTATGCACATTGAAACTCTAGGATATTCTATAAACAATGAACCTAGCATCTGTCAAAATTGCATGCCACGTAAATACAATGTTAACGTTTGCAGAAGTCTGCATGGTCATCCAGACTAGGTGTAGTTGTTGTTGTTTTTTTTTTTTTTTTTTTTATCCCACAATCATGTAACCCATTTTTCACTCAGTACCAATTGCTCAAGATGTCATCTTGGGCACTACTCTCACTCTGCCAACCTGGGGAGAGCCTTGAACCGAGCACATGCTCCTTTCAGTGCATGAGGAGAGGGCAGACCCCTTCTAAAAAAAAATATTTGCTGCATGTATTTAATAAACAAAAAAAGAAAAGAAAAAAAGCACACCTAGTGTGCAGTGATTGGAGTGATTGTATCCATATAGCTGTAGTGGAGTGGAGATCCCTGCATTGTGATTCACCTGGGTTATGTGCAGGTTGGGCAGAAGTAGTCCTCGTTTATCTTAGGCTTACCTGCACACAACCAATGGAACTACAATGCAGTACCCTTTAAAGGAGGACTTCACCACTTTTCAACCTATCTTCATAAAATAGGTCCTCACTAATGTTCATGATAAAATATCACAATTCTTTTCCTACTCAGTCTGGGTCTCAAAGGATAGTACAATAAAGGCGCACACACACACACACACACACACACACACACACACACACACACACACACACACACACACACACACACACACACACACACACACACACACACACACTCTACAGTAGGTGTGTCTGTGTATACTGAACATTTGATTGAAGCGTACCAGAGTCCTCCATTAGATTAAGGGCAATGCTTGTTCTCGTTGGCTTCAGATCTCCCAGGAGGTCTCAGACCAAGCTCATCTCCTTTATTGGAAGGACATGGGTGGCCCTTTGGGCTCTTTTGGCCACCCATGTCAGATATGCCTTCACTGTTTACACACAAAAATATATATACAATTAAAATCACTTTAATATCAATTACAACACTTGCTCACAAAACAAGACTTACTGCATCCGTGAGCTTTTCGCTTGGTCACAAGCTGTGCATGTCTAGGTAGGTGAGTCAATATAAGGTTTAACCCCCAAAAAATTGATACAAAAGGTTTTGCAATGGATTCTGGTAGTATTGGGTGTGCTAAATAACATACTCAAAATCTACCAAAATCTACCTCCCCGAAAGCCGCCATTTTCAAGATGGCGTCCGCGTTGACTGCGGGGAGCTTAAAATGGCTATATCTCAAATGATTCTGGTACCTCTGGACATTCTTTAGAGCATACTAAAAATAGAGGAAAATATTCCTTTCGGAAAGGTTTCATTTTCAAGATGGCGCGTGACTGGCGTCCACGATGGCTGCAGGAGCTTAAATGCCTATAAACTGGGATTTAATATGTAAAAAATCATGACAATTATGCACTTGGTGACACGTTTTTGACTTTTGGCATGGTGTTGGGTATGGACATAAGGTTTTCAAAAACCATCAGCAACAAGTTGGGCTAGCCCCCTAGTTATCTGTTTGAAATGAATTCATTATTAAATAGGTCTATACATGGTTGAAACCCCAAATAATTGATGGAAGAGATTTTTCAATGGATTATGTTACTATTAGGTATGCTAAATAACATCCTAAAAGCTTAGGAGAAACAAACCACTGAAAAGGCATAATCTTCACGATGGTGTCCACAGGAGCTTAAAATGCATATAAATTGGGAGGGAATTAACCTGACTTTCGCCAGATGGTGACAGCATTGCGTTGCATTGCTTACCATCTGGGCTCGCTCCGGCAGAACCGATGTAAGGGGCGGGCCATTTTTTCAAATTCTATAGCAGGTGATTGGATATGGCCGTCTCTCTGTCACAGTCTGGGAGTGCCAACTCCAACCACTCATATTGGCCTGTCTGCATGACGTTGCACCCAGAATCTGCCTCCTGGGTTTCCACGTGGTCTGCAATCAGACTCTATTGGCTCAGAGCCGCTTAGAGCCCGCCCATAGCTGCCGCTGATTGGTCCGGCCCGGGACTTTACGAGTGTTATCAACTCTGCCGGACCGAGCCCAGATGGTAAAGCAATGCAACGCAATGCTGCCACCATCTGGCGAAAGTCAGGTTAGGAGGGAATATGTGCCATCTTGAAAAGTATGCATTTCCAGTAGTTTTCTTTCCCTAAGCTTTTAGTATGTTATTTAGCCTACCCAATAGTAAGAGAATCCATTGAAAAATCTCTTCCATCAATTATTTGGGGTTTCAACCATATATAGACTTATTTAATAATGAATTAATTTCAAACAGACAACTAGGGGGCTAGCCCAACTTGTTGCCGATGGTTTTTGAAAAACTTATGTCCATACCCAACACCATGCCAAAAGTCAAAAACGTGTCACCAAGTGCATAATTGATATGATTTTTTACATATTAAATCCCAGTTTATAGGCATTTAAAGTTCCTGCAGCCATCGTGGACGCCAGTCACGCGCCATCTTGAAAATGAAGCCTTTCTGAAAGGAATATTTTCCTCTATTTTTAGTATGCTCTAAAGAATGTCCAGAGGTACCAGAATCAGTTGGCAAAATATTAGCAAAATCTTTTCCATTTGAGATTTTAGCTGTATTCCAATCCGAAGGGTTCGCACTTTGAAGTGCACATTTGAAGGGCTATGACGTCACTGGGCCACGCCTAGTGCTGTCCCGTTTAGTAGACCGCGTTAACCTAGGGTAACCTACCCTTGGAATGTGCACTACTTTCTCCTCGTTTTGAAGCGTACAGCCGATGGTCACTTCAAGCACTTCGTTGGATAGCAGCGTCCCACAATGCAACGCGACTCCACGATTAACCCGGATCAAAACAAAAACAACAATGTCTGCTGTCCATCGCATTAAACTTTTATCCACAAAAGAGCTGTCTAACTTCTGTTTGGTGCCACAGAGTTTAATTGTAAGGTGTTTTCGGTATAGTATTTAGGTGTATAAACTTCATAATTAATCATGACTATTTAAAATATATGCAACGGCGTTGTCGGAAGGTTCTGAGAACCGCCGTGTCTCGTCTCGGGGCGGGCAGCTCTACGCATCGAATCCCTCTGAAGGCAACCTGTTCTCGGCTCCACGGCTCTGCTCCCCTCCCTTGGAATTGGTGGTGGAACATGACTGACATATGATTTGTTGTTGTGTCTTAATTAACAGGCAATCCATCAAATTGTTTTCTTAATATGATTAGACATGAAAGAAACTGCCTCTGGCTCTGTATAATGCTTGATTTAATGTTTTGTTTTTAATGTTTTCAAGTAACACTAACATGACGAACTAGTCATTGTATAGCCTACTAAGTTTTATAGTTTATACCATTCATTGCATATTCTATTGAGCATACCGTTATTAATTCAGATTGTCCAGTGTATTGTATATGTGCGTTATGTTATTTCCAATTAAATAAACAATCTAACTACCACTGAGTTCCCGTGGCAAAGAACTTCGAGCACCAGGTTTGGTATTTGAGTGTTGTTTAAAATTATTATAACTATTATACTAACTAACTATTATAACAACGTGTGAACCATACGTGTGAACGTGTCCACTAATAAACGAGGAACCAATTCAGAATATAATCAAACATCAGAATGAACTGAAAATAGAAATGGATAGAGAGTAGGCCTACTAGGCTATGGCAACATCAAATCGGGAATATAGAGTATTTCCCTTAATTACAGATGTTATGAATAGGCTACGTGAAAAAGTAGGCTAATAGCATATTGACAATTTGTGATTTAGTCCTAAATTCGCATTATAGGCTATAAATAAATAAACGGGGGGAACAATTATTTTTGCTTTATTCTCCACTGCTCTGTAATATACAAAACAGAGGCTCAGAACTGTAATAGCTAAATGACATTTAGTGGAAATGTTTTATTCTCTCACCAATGCACCACAAACGTAGGCTTACTGTAGGTCTATATGCTGTGGCAGCTGAAAGCAATGGATTTAGATTGGTCATCCGCGATGTTGCGGGTGATCATCAACCTGCTATAATGCAACGGTATGAAACATAAAAGAACAGCATAGTAGCCTAGTTATGTCATGTGCTAAAGGGCTTGGCTAGAATGTCAATAGAATCTATAAACCTTCCATGTCGGGAAACAGAACGCAGTTTCTGCTTGGTTATAGGCCTATACACTTCAGAATGAGAAAATACTGTATTGGGGTCCATTTGATCAAATAGGTCTATTCGCCTATATGTATCCTAGTGTAATATCTGTGGGTTAGAACTCGGCATTCAGTCTTCACTCTAATAACTAAATAAAGCTTCAGATCTTTGTCATATTTCCTTAAAAAGAATTACATTATGCGTTGAAGCAATTTGAATGTTTGCTTTATGATTTACTATGAATTATGCCTGACCATGATATGAAATGTTGCGTTTTTATTTTGGGGCTTGTATTGCTTAATTGCTGCTATTAATGATGATGATCAGATTACGGTGATGTGATTCCCTGAGTCTGTTCACAGAGAGGCAGGGAAAACACACTTTCAACCACAAACATATCACACAATAAGCCTTATACGAATCATTTAAACGAAGGTCGGGCTTTTCATATTTCTCTCTGTCAAATAAATGACCTGAAATGATGTTAATTCCGATGGCGCTTTTACATTAAGCATAATATGAATATCATGATACATGTTACAGTTACAGTGTGAATTGTAATAGAGCGTGTTAATAAACTGTTATTTTATTTAATGATCTTGTGCTTCAGAACAATCTCATCATACAGTCATGTGACTGTCAGACCTTTAATTATGACAAAACCAAAAACAGAAGTTTCTTTAATATCTAATCAACAGAAAACTATTTGAAACGGGTTGTCTGAAAGTTGTAGCCACAATACATCATATCACAATCATGTATAGGTCTATAGCCAGTGTTTCCCAAACTTTTTAGCCTGTACGTGACCCAAAAAAGAAATTAGTTTGCCCTGGATCCAAACTAGTGAAAACAGCAGATCTACAAGCTCACAACGCGTCGCTTTGCACCGCGTTGTGAGCTTGTAGAGCAGGTAAGCAACAGGACATGCAACGCTCATCCCAAGCCGAAAATCGAATGCCTTGGACGGATGACATGACTCTCACTGCCCGCCTCGGTTCGAGTGATGCTGGTTCTCAATTATCCTCGAACGTCAAAATAGCTTTGAATTATTAGGTGAATTATGACCCCCCCAAAAAATTAAAAATATCCTAAATTGTCTTAAAAGTTAATTCCGCCTCACAAAAAAATCAGTTTGGGCGTTTAAGAAGGTAAAATACGTAGTTTAAAAGCACCGCGGAGGAAAAAATGGCGGAGAAATGATTTTTGCAACCAGAAGTTCTCGGCTATGCACTTGGTAGCGCTGTCCCATTCCACAGGCACTGTGGAGTGCACTTCACAGGATAAGCCCTACACATGGCACGGCCCAGTGACGTCATAGCCCTTCAAATGCGCACTTCAAAGTGCGAACCCTTCGGATTGGAATACAGCTATAGCCATTTTAAGCTCCCCACAGTCAACTCAGACGCCATCTTGAAAATGGCGGCTTTCGGGGAGGTAGATTTTGGTAGATTTTGAGTATGTTATTTAGCACACCCAATACTACCAGAATCCATTGAAAAACCTTTTGTATCAATTTTTTGAGGGTTAAGCCATATTTTCTCTTAGAATGACTCACCTAAGGGTATATAGGGAGAATGGGCCCATTTTCACCCAAACTATTTGGCCCCCTTATGGCCCTGCTCCATATAGTGTTGAGGACTACAAAAAAAAAAAATGTTTGTCATTTGAAATTGTACATGCCATTATTATTATCCCTAATTTCGTTGTACTGTGTATGTGCTTGTACGTGTACTGTGCTTTGGAAATGAGTTGATCGTTGACAATGAAACTGTGCCTGTACTGTATTGTTACAATGACAATAAACTTCTATTCTATTCTTGATGTCACATTATTGAATAGGATTTACCAATGCTGTGAGGGCTGCAGGTTGGAGGGCTGGAGGTGGTGTGGAGGGGGCCAGGTGATGGTGACTGGTGGACAGAAGAAGGCCCAGGGGGGCTGAAAGGAGGCTGTGCAGGCCCAGGGTCCAGGCCAGGAAGAGGACTGGAGGGACTGGGTGACAGTTGGGGAGGGTGGGGAGCAGGAGGCTGAGATAAAGGGGGAAATCTCTCCTCTGGCTCTATGTAGCGTTTCAGCTGGTCCAAATTAGCAATGAGCTTTTCATGTTTTGTCCCTACCAAGTACACCACTTTCCCCTTCATGTCAGTGATGGTAAATGGCCCCAGCATCTCTGGGGTCATTTTCCCACCCTTCCTCTGCTCCTCCCTGATGTTCTTTTACAGAACCTTCTCCCCAACTGTCAGTTGGTCATCCCAGCCTTGCTCCAGCTTCCTCTTCCTGACCCTGTCCTGTTGTCTTCTGACATTGACCTGCACAGCCTCATAGACTGCTGGCTGTCTGTTCAGCCCCTCACAGACCTCATCCTGCCAAACAACATTTAGGGGAAATAGCACATCTACAAGCTCACACCATGTTGCAATTTGATGAGAGATTGTAGATTGGACATTTTCTAATAGCAAAGGAGGGGGTTAACATGATTTGGTGCTCTGGTACCAACTGTGTCCTAAAAAATGGAGCCACTTACTTCATAGTCATCATGGACCTAAGATGGCAATCTGGCCTCCCTACCAAAGAGAAGGTAGAAGGGAGAGTACCTTGTTGTAATGTGCATTTTGGTCCGGAGGGAAAACATGGTTGGCTGCAAATACAGTTGTGCTCGAAATGATTCAACCCCCTCTGACAAATGTGTTCATTAGTGTAACCACTGTTCTTTTGACTTAGAACTTGTGAACTATGCTCAAAATTGTACTTTTTTGGAACGTTCAGTGTCTTTGCAATTGTTTTATATCCTTTTTTTTTTTACAAGGGTTAGGGTTAGGGTCTTCTCTGAACTTGGCCATGTTTTTAACTGCTCTAATCACGGTCAACAACAAACTTCTAGTCAAGCCAGATTGCACATCTGATGCAACTATTTAACCCTTGGATGCATGACCAACCAATACCTACACTCTTCCATGAGTGGGGTCAAAAACGACCCCAATTAAAATCAATGTATTTTTGCAATAAACTACTTGCTCTCACACGTAACTCTGCCATACTTTTGCCTAGCAACGTGATTTCAACTTTAAAACACTCACACGACTTGGGCCTTTTTTCTGCCAATAGGGACAAGCTGTAATTGTTGAAGCCCCGCCCCCTCTGTCTACTAAACGCATGCAGCAGCTGTCACACTTTGCTATCACACTTCTCTCTCACACGTAACTCTGACATACTTTTGCGTAGCAACGTGATTTCAACTTTAAAACGCTCACACGACTTGGCACTTTTTCCGGCCAATAGGGACGAGCTGTAATTGTTGAAGCCCCGCCCCCTCTGTCTTCCTATTGGCTGGGCTTTAAACAGCCATAACTCCAGTTCGCAGCATGGTACCGTCTTGAAACTTGGTGTCTGGACTTAATCCACCATAGGGATGAGCTGCAATTGTTGAAGCCCCGCCCCCTCTTGCCTCCTATTGGCTTGGCTATAAACAGCCATAACTCCATTTTGCAGCATGGTACCGTTTCGTAACTTGGTGTCTGGACTTAGACAGCCAATATGGACGAGCTGTAATTGTTGAAGCCCCACCCCCTCTGACAAGTCTGTTGTTTCCACCCGCCCTGGCGGTTGCTTCTCGCCCTTAGGGTGTCTTACTGGCAATTATAGTAGTAATAATAGTAGTAATAGTAGTAGTAATAGTAGTATTTGGACACTGCTCCTACAATTTTTGCCCTAAAATCACGCAAATCGGTACACACTATGTCTACACTCATCTCATCAACATGTGACCTGATGGTCGCTTACCTCCCGATTAGGGAGTCTTACTGGTAATAGTAGTAATAGTAGTAATAGTAATAGTAGTAGTAATAGTAATAGTAGTGATATTAGTAATAATAGTTGTGACCGTAGGTCGCAAGTTTAGTATGTGAACGGTCACAGCTTGTAGGTAGGTATGTATGTATGTATGTATCTCTGTCACGCCTGACACTGTGGTTCTATGGGTTTGTCGCTCTGACATCATGCTCTGATGTCAATGTGATGTCAGGGGAACCACTCTAACAGAATGTGTTTGCCGCTCTGGCTTCACTGTGATGTAAACGTTTTTATGCCCATACATGGAGATCCCTGTCTGTAGAACCTGCCACACAGATATGGGATGTCTTGGCCATATATGGAATCTGTTAGTGTTGTATGTTGGACGATGTGGTCTCCATATATGGGTATTCCCATATGAAGTCCTGTTAGATATGGGCTTAATATTAATGACATCAGGGAACTCCATGTATGGGCATAAAAGGGATTCTGTTAGTTGACATCATAGTGAAGCCAGAGCGTGATGTCAGAGCGGCAAACCCATTCTGTTAGAGTGGTTCCCCTGACATCACAGTGATATCAGAGCTTGATGTCAGAGCGACAAACCCATAGACCCACAGTGTCAGGCGTGACAGAGATACATACATACATTATGGACAAGCTTTGACCGTTCACATACTTGCAATCTACGGTCGCAACTATTATTACTACTATTACTACTACTATTACACTATTACTACTTTTATTACTACTATTACTACTATTACCAGTAAGCGACCGTCAGGGCGGGTGGAAACAACAGACTTGTAAGAGGGGGCGGGGCTTCAACACTTACAGCTCATCCATATTGGCCCTAAGTCCAGACACCAATTTTCGAGACTGTATACAATGCTGCAAACTGGAGTTATGGATGTTTAAAGCCCAGCCAATAGGAGGGAAGAGGGGGCGTGGCTTCAACAATTGCAACTCATCCCTATGGCGGTCTAAGTCCAGACACCAAATTTCGAGACGGTACCATGCTGCGAACTGGAGTTATGGATGTTTAAAGCCCAGCCAATAGGAAGACAGGGGGGGCGGGGCTTCAACAATTACAGCTCGTCCCGATTGGCCGGAAAAAGTGCCAAGTCGTGTGAGCGTTTTAAAGTTGAAATAACGTTGCTACGCAAAAGTATGCCAGAGTTACATGTGAGAGCAAAGTGTGACAGCAAAATGTGACAGCTGCTGCACGCGTTTAGTAGACAGAGGGGGCGGGGCTTCAACAATTCCAGCTCGTCCCTATTGGCGGAAAAAAGGCCAAAGTCGTGTGAGTGTTTTAAAGTTGAAATCACGTTGCTAGGCAAAAGTATGTCAGAGTTATGTGTGAGAGCGAAGTAGTTTATTGCAAAAATGCATTGATTTTAATTGGGGTCATTTTTGACCCCACTCATGGAAGAGTGGGGTAGTGATACAAAAACTGCAATTTCTTAAAATTAATGAAAGAATAAATAAAAATGCAAATGGCCTCATGTCACAAACATGTTTCATGAGGAATACCTGGAATATGAAAATATTTAAACTTTTAATTTTAAAGATATTGAAGAATAACAACCCCTGGGGTCATTTTTGACCCCACTCATGCATCCTAGGGTTATGCTCTTGATTAGTCGATTGCAGTTGATTACAGATGTTGAATGTGGCATTTAGCATTGAATTTGGAAAAAAACACAAGGCAAATGTTATTTTTTAGCTATTTACATTGTTCTTGTATGATTTATTTATTTCATTCAGTTGTCAGTTTGTGAATTTAGCCAATAAACCAGATTTGCACAACCGTATATACAAAAGGAATATGATAATTTTACTAGGACACAAAGCCAACAGTTCTACTTACTCAAGTCCTCCTCCTGTGCGTCGTCGCCCTCTTCCCCGTTTGCAACCTCTTCTGCGCTGTCGACCTCCTCTTCTTCTTTGATCATGGACAGGTCTCTGCTGGTGCTGGCTTCACTGACTACAACAGACAAACTACACTCAGCTCAAGTAACCCAGAGGGTCCCTGTACCTCACTTTAAGAACCAGTGAGGTTTATAGGAATACAAAGCAATCGTTAAAGGGAACCATTAAGGAATCGGACTGTTAAGGAACCGAAACCGTTAAAATCCTAAACGATCCAAACCCTACTAAGTACAGGCCTCTGTTGGCGGCTTGCACAGACAAACTGCCCTCAGCATATGTCAGCTACGTTTAGACTCAATCATTTTAAGTTTAAAACATTTTGACGTATTGTGTCAGCTTGTAGATCGACCATTTATACCATTTGAGAAGTTGGGAAGTGGGAACCTCTGACCTCTGACATTATTTAGCATTGATATTTAGACCAACACAGAAATCTCACCAGTAAAGGTAGTGTTAAGTCCAACTGGATTCATCTTGTCTGAGCCCGCCAAGTGCTTCGTCTCTTCCTGAAATCAAAGTGTAGCGGATGTGTGAGCATGAATGATAGAAGTTATGCATTTATTGTTGTGTAAAAGGGCCTTCAATACCAAGCAATATGACTTGAACAAAATTTGTACCCATTTACCGTTTACCTTCGTCATCGTTATAGTTGTGGCATGCACTGTGGACTTGTACTATCTCTAAAGTCATCTTGCTTGGTGTGGACAGCCTGTTACGACTGACCCGCTAGGGTCGGGAGAACGCAACATAAACGGATAGGACAACGACTTTCCAAAAAAAGTTTATTTTATTATTTTTTAGTCAGAGACAAAATCTCTATATTTTCTCCTTTTTTTCAAGTGTTGAGAAAAGGCTTCGAGGTGCTGGTTTACATGGAAGGAAAAACCACTGCACTGGAAAAGAAAAATATCCCTAATCTGAATCCCTAACAAAAAGAAAATTACAAATACTTAACCTTACTTACCTACCTAAAGAACTTACAAAAAGAATAAAGGGAACCAAAACAAAAAGACCAAACACCCCTACATTGTGACAAAGAAATGGAGCAATAGTAAGGAATGAATAACAATAATAGTATGTGATAAACAACTGAGGTTGGGAGGGCTGGAGAACTAAGGCAAAGTATTGAGGCCAAAACGGTAAATTAACTAATGAAAAACAAATAACAAATGTAGGCAAAAGATGTACTGAACTTACAAAGAGCAACCAAGGCCAAGGCAAACGAAAGCAACTAAAGCAATGAATGGCACTTTTGTAGAAACAGCCTCAGAGGGATGGGAGCCAGCAGAGCACTTAGAATGCAAACCATCACTTTCTGGGGAGTAAAGCGAAGGTGCAACGGAACAGAAGCTACGGGGGCAGGTGAAACTGGAGGCGCAACACTCTCAGAGCGAACGAAATATGGCTTGAGCATATTAATGTGGCACACTCTGGTCTTTATACGGCGGTCTGGGGTCCCAATAACATAATCCGTGTCACTCAATTTTTTCTCGACAACATATGGACCACAGAATTTAGCCTGCAGAGAAGTAGTGAGCATAGGGAGCAAAAGCAGCACCCTGTCACCCACTTGAAACTCACGTTTAACCGATTTGCGGTCATAGCGCTCTTTCGTTTTCCCCTGTGACTCAGCCAACGCGCTGCGGGCAAAATCACGGGCTTTGTGCAGGCGCTCTCTAAACGCAGACACATAATCCAACACGTTCGAGGCGGGGACATTTGGATTTAACAGCAATCGGTCACAGAGCACCCGGAGAGGACCACGCACACTATGCCCAAACACAAGCTCATTAGGGGAAAAAACAAGTGACTCTTGAACCACCCTGACTGCCATAAGCAAAAAAGGTAGACCCACATCCCATTCTCTGCCAGTCTCAGCACAGTACTTTTTCATTGTCGATTTAAGAGTGGAATGGAAACGTTCCAAAACACCTTGGGACTGAGGATGAAAAGCGGAAGACTGTTTGCGTTTGATGGACAAGGACGCCATGGCCTGCGTAAACACTTTTGAGGTGAAATTATTGCCTCTGTCAGATTGGCAGGAAACCGGTAGGCCAAAGATAGAGAAAAAATTAACAAGAGCGTTTATCACGTATTTGGCCTTTAATGTGCGCAATGGAATTGCCTCAGGGTAACGAGTAGCAGCGCACATTATAGTCAGCAAATACTGATAACCAGACTTAGTCTTAGGAAGTGGACCCACACAGTCAATTATGATATGTTCGAATGGTTCTCCAATTGCCGGAATAGGCACTAAAGGAGCAGGAGGGATAACCTGATTAGGTTTACCCATCATTTGACAAACATGACATGTGCGGCAAAAATTTGACACATCAGATTTAAGCCCAGGCCACCAAAAGTAACGCAAAATGCGATGGTACGTTTTTCGCACACCAAGGTGGCCAGAAACACTGTCATGGGCGAGACTTAGAATTTGGGAACGAAATGGTTGCGGAACAATCACCTGCTTAATCGAATTCCAGCCAAGATCACCAACACCAGGCGGGAACCAAGTGCGCACCAAAATGCCATCCTCCACACTGTACGCGCTCGGCGCGTCCTGCGCACGAGCGGCCCCCCAGCAGACAGAGAGAGATGGATCATTTTGCTGTGCAGAAACAAAAGCATCCTTGTTAACATCGAACACAAAGTCAGTCTTTATGGGCAGTACATTATCTACCTTTTTCTTAGGCTTAATGTCAGAGCGAGTCACCGGTGAGTCAGAACACATGAATGTGTCATTCAAAGTCACATTATCATAGCCCTTCCGAGCTTGTGCACGGGTCGCAGCGCAAGCAGGGAAAAGAGCCGAGGTGCCCATAACAGACTGATCCAAATCGATCACAGGATTCTCAACCACCCTTGGCGTGGGGAAAACCTTTTCACCAGCCAAGTTGTTGCCAAGAATCAACGATACGCCGCCGACCGGTAAGCATTCACGAGTACCCACCTGCACAAAACCAGTAACCAGAGGCGAGCGCAAAAACACACTATGCAGTGGAGCACGCAGGGAATTCATCTCTACTCCCAACACAAGGGCATCTGAACCACAAAACGACTTCTCAGAGAAAGGCAGCACATTATTCAAAATGAGAGACTGTGACGCTCCCGTGTCACGTAGTATAGTGATCGGTACCTGATCACCGTCCTGACCTGACAGGGACACTGAACCTTTTGTGAGAAACGGGCCAAAACATTCCTCCATTTCACCTGCTACAGGCGAACGCGGAGGAGAGATTGATTTAATAAACCCCACTGTTTTTGGTTTAGCTGGACTTGAATTTTCCTTGCGTTTTAGAGCAGAACATTGTTTAATCACATGACCCTTTTCATGGCAATAGAAGCATTCCCGTTCCCGACTCTCTGAGGAGCCACTATTACCATTACTATCAGACTGAGGTGGGTTTTTTAACACAGCAAACTTCTTTCCTCCCTTGCCGCCCACAGGGTCACGGCGCGCAGAGGGAGAAGGAAACACAGATTTGTGAGTCAACATGAATTCATCAGCGCGCACCGCAGCTTGAGCCAAAGTATCTACTTTTTGTTCATTTAAGTAGAGAACCACACGCTCAGGAAGGCAGGATTTAAATTCCTCTAGGAGGATCAATTCTCGCATTAGGTGCATAGACTTAACCTTACTGGCGGAACACCATTTATCAAATAGCACAGCTTTTTCTCTGGCAAATTCTCTGTGAGTCTGATTTGCAGATTTCTCACAGGATCGGAACCGCTGGCGATATGCCTCGGGGACAAGCTCATAGGCACGGAGAATTGTCTCTTTAACTGTGCCATAATCAAGGCTCTGGGCCATAGACAAGGCTGCGCAAACTTCCTGAGCTTTTCCCACTAATTTAGTTTGCAACAACAGACTCCACATCTCTTGAGGCCATTTAACAATGGTTGCAATGCGCTCAAACGCATCGAAATATGAGTCAATTTCGGCCTCTCTAAAGTGTGGAACTAATGCAAGGTGCTTTGTAATGTCAAAGGCACTGACATTGGCTGACTGAGAAGGTGGTAACGTACCTGGTGTAGTAGGATGAGGGTTAGGCGACCTATCGAGCTCCGCGGCTCTGTTGCGTAAGCGCAACAGCTCAGCTTCTTGAGTTCTCATTTGACGTTCCACCTCTCGGAGGCGGCGAGCCAGCTCGAGACCCCCTGGGTCACCCTCAGGCGGTTTGTCAGGAGTCGTCGGCGAAACTTTAGTACCGTAGCCAGGGGGTGAAGCCGCAGCCCTGTCTACCCCCTGGCCGCTATGAGCCCTTGGGCGCACAGATGGAATCGCCGCAGGCTCAGACGCCCCATCTATTATACCCTTCTCAATTAATTTATCCATCACAGACTGTTTAATTTCAGCCTTATTCGCACCAACATTAACATCAGCCTTGAATACTTTAGCGATCAGAAGCAGCTCCGGCTTCATGCACTCATCCAACTTAGTTATAGTGGGAGAACTCGGGAAATATTGCACCTCATCTGGCTCATCTAAAGGCCCACCGTAGCCATGAATAGAAATAGAATAATACAAACCCTGTGCAACAGAATAAATCCGCCAGGCAACATCAAGGTCTACGCACCAAATCGAGAACTAAAACCCATTAACCTTTAAATCAATACGAATGAAACAGAAGTAAACAAAAGTACAGAAATAAGCCTACTTAACGAAATAAGGACTAGATTAAGGGATACTATGAATCAAGCTGCAAATTAATTCCAAATAAGGACAAATTTTACCCGAAACCGAGAAAAAAAGCCGCAAAAAGTTTTGGAATTAACCAGGTTCGAAAAGACCAGACAAAAGCCCCCAATTTATGTTACGACTGACCCGCTAGGGTCGGGAGAACGCAACATAAACGGATAGGACAACGACTTTCCAAAAAGGTTTATTTTATTATTTTTTAGTCAGAGACAAAATCTCTATATTTTCTGCTTTTTTTCAAGTGTTGAGAAAAGGCTTCGAGGTGCTGGTTTACATGGAAGGAAAAACCACTGCACTGGAAAAGAAAAATATCCCTAATCTGAATCCCTAACAAAAAGAAAATTACAAATACTTAACCTTACTTACCTACCTAAAGAACTTACAAAAAGAATAAAGGGAACCAAAACAAAAAGACCAAACACCCCTACATTGTGACAAAGAAATGGAACAATAGTAAGGAATGAATAACAATAATAGTATGTGATAAACAACTGAGGTTGGGAGGGCTGGAGAACTAAGGCAAAGTACTGAGGCCAAAACGGTAAATTAACTAATGAAAAACAAATAACAAATGTAGGCAAAAGATGTACTGAACTTACAAAGAGCAACCAAGGCCAAGGCAAACGAAAGCAACTAAAGCAATGAATGGCACTTTTGTAGAAACAGCCTCAGAGGGATGGGAGCCAGCAGAGCACTTAGAATGCAAACCATCACTTTCTGGGGAGTAAAGCGAAGGTGCAACGGAACAGAAGCTACGGGGGGTAGGATACTTTAATACTTCAAAAGATGAGTTGTAAATATCGTTGCATAATTTGCATTGATTAAAGTTCACTTACTACTGGAGTGTAGTGGTCATTTTTAAGCACGGCTCCCATTACAACATCAAATGCAAGGTCATCGATCTGCAATTGATAATTTAATTTGTGACTATGGTGTGATCATAACCAAGACTTTTAAAAGCAAACATTATACTTACGGTTTTTACCCCCCTGCGCTTGGAGTCTCAGACCAAGGTCATCTCCTTTATTGGAAGGACATGGGTGGCCCTTTGGGCTCTTTTGGCCACCCATGTCAGATATGCCTTCACTGTTTACACACAAAAATATATATACAATTAAAATCACTTTAATATCAATTACAACACTTGCTCACAAAACAAGACTTACTGCATCCGTGAGCTTTTCGCTTGGTGACAAGCTGTGCATGTCTAGGGTATATAGGGAGAATGGGCCCATTTTCGCCCAAACTATTTGCCCCCTTATGGCCCTGCTCCATATAGTGTTGAGGACTACAAACAAAAAAAATGTTTGTCATTCGAAATTGTACATGCCATTATTATTATCCCTAATTTCGTTGTACTGTGTATGTGCTTGTACGTGTACTGTGCTTTGGAAATGAGTTGATCGTTGACAATGAAACTGTGCCTGTGCCTGTACTGTATTGTTACAATGACAATAAACTTCTATTCTATTATTGAATAGGATTTACCAATGCTGTGAGGGCTGCAGGTTGGAGGGCTGGAGGTGGTGTGGAGGGGGCAGGTGATGGTGACTGGTGGACAGAAGAAGGCCCAGAGGGGCTGAAAGGAGGCTGTGCAGGCCCAGGGTCCAGGCCAGGAAGAGGACTGGAGGGACTGGGTGACAGTTGGGGAGGGTGGGGAGCAGGAGGCTGAGATAAAGGGGGAAATCCTCTCCTCTGGCTCTATGTAACGTTTCAGCTGGTCCAAATTAGCAATGAGCTTTTCATGTTTTGTCCCTACCAAGTACACCACTTTCCCCTTCATGTCAGTGATGGTAAATGGCCCCAGCATCTCTGGGGTCATTTTCCCACCCTTCCTCTGCTCCTCCCTGATGTTCTTTTACAGAACCTTCTCCCCAACTGCCAGTTGGTCATCCCTGCCCTGCTCCAGCTTCCTCTTCCTGACCCTGTCCTGTTGTCTTCTGACATTGACCTGCACAGCCTCATAGACTGCTGGCTGTCTGTTCAGCCCCTCACAGACCTCCTCCTGCATCACCAACTCCTCCATTCTCTCTGCTGTAACCTAAAGTACAGAAACGCCAGGTGGGGTTTGTGGTTCTTAATTTTATTTATGTCAAGGACCCCAAAATCAATACTTTTGCAGTAAACAGCATTTAGGGAAAAGAGCACATCTACAAGCTCACACCATGTTGCAATGTGTTGAGAGATTGTAGATTGGACATTTTCTAATAGCAAAGGAGGGGGTTAACATGATTTGGTGCTCTGGTACTAACTGTGTCCTAAAAAATGGAGCCACTTACTTCATAGTCATCATGGACCTGTGATGGCAATCTGGCCTCCCTACCAAAGAGAAGGTAGAAGGGAGAGTACCTTGTTGTAATGTGCATTTTGGTCCGGAGGGAAAACATGGTTGGCTGCAAATACAGTTGTGCTCGAAATGATTCAACCCCCTCTGACAAATGTGTTCATTAGTGTAACCACTGTTCCTTTGACTTAGAACTTGTGAACTATGCTCAAAATTGTACTTTTTTGGAACGTTCAGTGTCTTTGCAATTGTTTTATATCCTTTTTTTTACAAGGGTTAGGGTTAGGGTCTTCTCTGAACTTGGCCATGTTTTTAACTGCTCTAATCACGGTCAACAACAAACTTCTAGTCAAGCCAGATTGCACATCTGATGCAACTATTTAAGCTCTTGATTAGTCGATTGCAGTTGATTACAGATGTTGAATGTGGCATTTAGCATTGAATTTGGAAAAAAACACAAGGCAAATGTTATTGCGACCGTCAGGTCGCAGTTTAGTATCAAAACCTCCACCGGCCGTCCGTCCGTCCGTCGGTCACACGTCACACGTCACACCTTTGCCCTGCTCATATCTCCGCATCAGTATGACATCACACTGCTGACATCAGTATGACATCACACCATAGGCGACTCTAGCCTCTTCCAGCAAGGGGTGCACGACCTCTATTACCTCATGCACGCGCGCGCAGCGCGCGTGTACGACGTTGAAAAAAATTGCGGATATTAGCGGTTTTGTAATGTTGTTTTAGCGGATTTCTGCAGTTAATTTTGTACCCAAATGTAAAAATAAGTTACTTGCGGTTATCAGTTATTTGCGGGCAAATTATGCATTTTTTTAAGTTAAAATCGGTTCGGTTCTACACGGCGGCAGAACCATTTTGGGCTTAATATAATAGGGTTTATAAAAGCATGATCTGACTGTCTTAGTCTTACCTTGGGCTGGTCAGGAGGAAATGGTTCAGTCACGCACAGTGAGACAAGAG
This sequence comes from Nannobrachium achirus, assembly GCF_963921795.1. Lineage (NCBI taxonomy): Eukaryota > Metazoa > Chordata > Actinopteri > Myctophiformes > Myctophidae > Nannobrachium > Nannobrachium achirus. The sequence goes on from NC_137815.1 coordinate 3,779,978, forward strand.
TCCTGGCTGATAGAGCCTGAGGTCTGTGTTTTGTAGAGGAAAGTCAGGTACAAAATGATCCTCTCCATGTGATGTTTCAGGGCAAGCAGCTATATTATAATATCTACCGGTAGTCACGTCCATAGTAGTGAAGAGCTCGAACTCCATGCTTTATTTTTAACAGATGTTGTTTTCAATTTCAATACTGGCGCGTGGATATGACATCACATCAGGAGGGGAGGGGGGGCTGCCTGGAGCTGCCAGCCTCTATCACTACCACTAGGGGGTGTTGTTGTATTCGGTCTGAGTGGATGTAAAGTTACATTACAAAAAAAAAAAAAATCAAAATGGCGCCGCCTGGCGGCCAGGGGGTGCACGTGCACCCTAGGACACCCCTTAAAATCGCCTATGCATCACACCGTACACAAATGACCGCAATCAGTATGACATCACACCGTACACAAATGACCCTTATATAAGACCGGCATTATCTACCGACAGATTAGTAACAAGATGTCAAAATCGATTTGTGTACGGTGTGATGTCATACTGATGTCAGCAGTGTGATGTCATACTGATGTCAGCAGCTATGTCTCTATATATGGAGTTATATGTTGTTCGTGTCCAAATATGGGGCTTGTGAGGTCAGACTTAGTGAGATTCGTCGGTTATCTCCATATATGGAGGGAGAACCAGCTTATGAGCCGATGAGTTGTGTCAGAGTCGAGATCCTGCTTGCATCTAATCTGTCGGTAGATAATGCCGGTCTTATATAAGGGTCATTTGTGTACGGTGTGATGTCATACTGATGTCAGCAGTGTGATGTCATACTGATGTCAGCAGCTATGTCTCTATATATGGAGTTATATGTTGTTCGTGTCCAAATATGGGGCTTGTGAGGTCAGACTTAGTGAGATTCGTCGGTTATCTCCATATATGGAGGGATGTGTTGGTTATCTCCATATTGTGGATCTCCCGATTAGGGAGTCTTACTGTTTTTTTTAGCTATTTACATTGTTCTTGTATGATTTATTTATTTCATTCAGTTGTCAGTTTGTGAATTTAGCCAATAAACCAGATTTGCACAACCGTATATACAAAAAGAATATGATAATTTTACTAGGACACAAAGCCAACAGTTCTACTTACTCAAGTCCTCCTCCTGTGCGTCGCCCTCTTCCCTGTTTGCAACCTCTTCCGTGCTGTCGACCTCCTCTTCTTCTTTGATCATGGACAGGTCTCTGCTGGTGCTGGCTTCACTGACTACAACAGACAAACTACACTCAGCTCAAGTAACCCAGAGGGTCCCTGTACCTCACTTTAAGAACCAGTGAGGTTTATAGGAATACAAAGCAATCGTTAAAGGGAACCATTAAGGAATCGGACTGTTAAGGAACCGAAACCGTTAAAATCCTAAACGATCCAAACCCTACTACGTACAGGCCTCTGTTGGCGGCTTGCACAGACAAACTGCCCTCAGCATATGTCAGCTACGTTTAGACTCAATCATTTTAAGTTTAAAACATTTTGACGTATTGTGTCAGCTTGTAGATCGGCCATTTATACCATTTGGGAAGTTGGGAAGTGGGAACCTCTGACCTCTGACATTATTTAGCATTGATATTTAGACCAACACAGAAATCTCACCAGTAAAGGTAGTGTTAAGTCCAACTGGATTCATCTTGTCTGAGCCCGCCAAGTGCTTCGTCTCTTCCTGAAATCAAAGTGTAGCGGATGTGTGAGCATGAATGATAGAAGTTATGCATTTATTGTTGTGTGAAAGGGCCTTCCATACCAAGCAATATAACTTGAACAAAATTTGTACCCATTTACCGTTTACCTTCGTCATCGTTATAGTTGTGGCATGCACTGTGGACTTTTACTATCTCTAAAGTCATCTTGCTTGGTGTGGACAGCCTGTTACGACTGACCCGCTAGGGTCGGGAGAACGCAACATAAACGGATAGGACAACGACTTTCCAAAAAAAGTTTATTTTATTATTTTTTAGTCAGAGACAAAATCTCTATATTTTCTGCTTTTTTTCAAGTGTTGAGAAAAGGCTTCAAGGTGCTGGTTTACATGGAAGGAAAAACCACTGCACTGGAAAAGAAAAATATCCCTAATCTGAATCCCTAACAAAAAGAAAATTACAAATACTTAACCTTACTTACCTACCTAAAGAACTTACAAAAAGAATAAAGGGAACTAATACAAAAAGACCAAACACCCCTACATTGTGACAAAGAAATGGAACAATAGTAAGGAATGAATAACAATAATAGTATGTGATAAACAACTGAGGTTGGGAGGGCTGGAGAACTAAGGCAAAGTACTGAGGCCAAAACGGTAAATTAACTAATGAAAAACAAATAACAAATGTAAGCAAAAGATGTACTGAACTTACAAAGAGCAACCAAGGCCAAGGCAAACGAAAGCAACTAAAGCAATGAATGGCACTTTTGTAGAAACAGCCTCAGAGGGATGGCCAATCCTGGCCTGGGCGTCAACAGGTACTGACGAATGGGACTGGCATGGGCAGGACTGAGGGTAGGAGGAGAACCACTTTAGTGCCGTCCCGGTGATGCCTAGGTCAGCAAGGGTGTCCAGGAGCAGCTGGTGATTCACTGTGTCGAATGCCGCTGATTGATCCAGAAGAATCAGGACTGCAGAGTGGGAGGCAGCCTGGGCAACATGGAGTGCTTCTGTGACTGCTAGGAGTGCCGTTTCTGTAGAATGGGCCGGTTTAAAACCTGACTGGTTGGGATCCAGCAGGTTGTTCTGTGAGAGATGGAGAGAAAGCTGGTTAGAGACCACACGTTCAAGGGTTTTTGAAAGAAATGAGAGGAGGGATACCAGTCTGTAGTTCTTGACGTCCGAGGGGTCAAGAGTTGGTTTTTTGAGGAGTGGTGATATTCTGGCTGCCTTGAAGGCAGCTGGGACACAGCCTGAGGTTACAGAACTGTTGATGATGGCGGTTATGAAGGGGCGATCGTCTGGAAGAGTGGAGAAGGGATTGGATCCAGGGCACAGGTGGTAGGTCTAGAGGAAGTCACTAGTTTTATGAAGTCATCTGCAGAGAGAGGGGAGAAGGAGGACAGACATGTTATGTTGGGGATACAATTCTGTGTGTTAGACACTGTATTCTGGGGGAGATGGGAGAATGAACTACTGATATCATCAACCTTCTTTTCAAAGTAGGTGACATAATCATCCGCTGAGAGGGATGAAGGAGGGGGGGGAGGAGGGGGAAGAAGGCTAGAAACACAACCACCCTAAGGACTACTACAAACCATGGATTGACATCTAGACCTACTTATACAGTATGAAACAGAGCTGATACCTTTAACCCTCTAACGCCCAAATATAGAAATACTTGAAATAAAAAATTGAAAAAAATCAGATGGTGTTGTAGGAGTCTTAATCAGAGGAAAATTGTAAGGTTTTATAGCCATAAATCATAAATCATAAATCATGCTCTAATTTACATATGGGGGATATTTTTCACAATAATAACATATGTACATGTTCTAGACATTATAATGATCACCCAAAAAAATAGTACAGGCATCTTACTTATGTTTTTGTGAGGAATAGCTTCCATGAAAAAGTGAGATGTTGTTCATCAAAACTCTGGAATGTCAGCGGGTGTGGCGGGTGTGAATGTCAGCCCCTGTGGGGGGTATTTATATTTTTGGATGAAATACAAACGTTGTAATATTACAACAGTGGGCCTTAGAGGGTTAAATGCATTTTGAGGAAAAGAATGCTGTACCCTGTATATATAGAATGTCACAATGCGACATAGCTCTGTTAACTCAATGCTGTACCCCCTCCAACTGTATATATGTTCCCCATTTTCAACTGTTTTTATTGTATTTGTGATACTTGCTTTGGCAATGTAAACGTATGTTTTCTCATGCCAATAAATCTCCTTTGAATTGAAAAAAATTGAATTGAATACAAAACACTGATGCTGACCTTCAAAGCAGCCAAAGGTATGGCTCCTCCATACCTCCAAAACCTGATCAACCCCTACACCCCCACCCGTTCACTTAGATCAGCCTAGATCAGCCAACACAGGGATGCTGACAGAACCATCGCTAAAAACTCCAGGGCAAAAATCCACTCGTCCAAGACAGTTTGCCCTCCTGGCCCCCAAGTTGTGGAATAAACTCCCTGTCGCACTTAGAACAACGGACTCACTCGCTAGCTTTCGCCGTGGACTGAAGACTCACCTTTTCAGACTCCACCTAAACCCTTAGCACTACAGACAAAATCAATGACCATACATGAAGCTAGTTAGCATTTGTTTTTGTTTTTAGGTTTTTAGAACTTTGATTATATTGTGTTTTTTCTAGATTCCATTTTCTTTTGTTATATTGTTGATGATGTACTGACGGTTTATTATTGTGATGTTATCTTATTGTAAGTCGCTTTGGATTAAAAGCGTCTGCTAAATGCCTAAACTGTAAACTGTAAACATGCCAGTTTGTGGACATTTTCATCCATATTTTATTTTTGCCACAGACATACAAAATAATTAAGTGATCAATTTTTTTTTCCAGAAATACATAATGAACCTCAAATACACTATAGTGTCCACAATGTGCTACACATTTTACAATGATAGTATTTATGCATTAACCACTGAGCCACAAATACATTCAAGCCATTGTTTTAAAAGCCAATCTACAAGCTCACAACACATTACATCATGGCATGTTGAGAGATTGTAGATCTGTTATTTCTTCATCTACTTGGCCCAGCATGGTGGATACCAGGGTTAAAGAGGTTACCTATTCTGAAGAAAACCTTAAAGAGGCGGTGCCATAGTTTTGTACTTTTTTTCTGTTTTGTATGTGTCTATGGAGTTAACATTACTCTAAAAGACCACACAATCAATATTAAGCCCATACCTAACAGGACTTCATATGGGGATGCCCATATATGGAGGAAGACAGCCCATATTTGTGCGGCTGGTTCAGATAGGGAGCTCCATGTATGGGCATAAAAGGGATGTACTATATACAGTACATGGATCTCCATATATGGGTAACTGGTCCGATATACATAACATCACTGACCAGATGGCCAAGAATTGGCGCGACCTCACCCTAAATGTCGCCCTGAGGCGTCTTACTAGTTGTAGAGATAGTGTGTGTGTGTGTGTGTGTGTGTGTGTGTGTGTGTGTGTGTGTGTGTGTGTGTGTGTGTGTGTGTGTGTGTGTGTGTGTGTGTGCGTGCGTGCGTGTGTGTGTGTGTCATATGGTTATTATTCAGAGGACATTTGAGGACAGAAGGAGATCCAGTTCAACCAGTTCTACCTTAACAATCCAAAACTATTCATTGCTACGGCAGCTTTGACAGTTTGTGGTTTCTTTCCATTACGGTGATATCTTGATGATAAATCTTCCATGGTGATGAGGAAGTCTCACACCTTGCATAGTTGTGAAGTAAGGTATGTTGAAGCATGGCAATAGAAAGGTTGAGTAGCGTACAGGATGAGTACATGATGAGTGATTAGATGATGGTGTGACAGGGTTTAAAGGAATGCAGAGTCACAGCTACTTTCATGCATGTGTAGCAGAGTGACTCACAGCCTGTTGGCCTCAAAACTCTAGCATCTCCCTCAGTCCATAAAAACATATCTTTAGGTCAATAGTTAAGATACCAGTAAGACTCCCTAATCGGAAGATAAAGGTTGCAGTGTGATTTGAGGTCCAAAAATGTGTTAAAAGAATCGGCCTGATAGTGGCGCTATATGGGACAGATCCATGTTGATGAGATGAGTGTAGACATATTGTGTAGCGATTTGTGTGATTTTAGGGCAAAAACTGTAGGAGCAGTGTTCAAAAATGTGTTTTAAAAAATCGGCCTGAAGGTGGCGCTATATGGGACAGATCCATGTTGAAGACATGAGTGTAGACATACCATGTACCGATTTGTGTGATTTTAGGGCACAAATTGTAGGAGCTGTGTCCGTAAATGTGTTTTGCAAGAACCGGCCTCATGGTGGCGCTATAGAAGAGGGGCATGTGAGAAAAGAGGAGATCCATGTTGATGAAATGTGTGTAGACATCTCTTTGTCTGTGGCAGAGCAACGCGGTGAGCAGGCGATTTGGGGTCGTCATTTGGTTGTTTTTTTGCTTTTTGGCGGGGGTCCCTGGGGGTCCCTGGGGCTGCGGGGGTCCCTGGAAGGGTGGAGGTTGTGGATTGGCAGACAAGGAGTGTGTGTGGGCAATTTCACATGGATAGGGGCAACGATGGCGGAGATATGAGTAGGCAAAAGTGTGACGTGACGTGACGTGACGTAACGTGACGTGACGTGACGTGACGTGACGTGACGTGACGTGACGTGACGTGACGTGACGTGACGTGACGTGAGAGACAGACTGACTGACGGACAGACAGGCGGTGGAGGTTTTGATAGTAACTGCGACCTGACGATCGCAATTAGACTTTCACGTGGGAGACCTGAGTTAGAATCCCCATCGTTACACAAGGCCTCCAAACGTTATATTAGTCAGAGGAGAGCAAACTGAGATCTGATGGTGATTGTGGACCCCATCAGGCTGGGGACCAGGGAGAGGTCAGACCCGTGTCAGTGATAAAAGTTATGAATTAAGTTATGATGAAAGAATGCAGCAGTTGCACAAGTTTCACACCAGCTTCTAATTAAAAACAAATATGCATTTACATTAGAGAATGCTGCTTAGAGAACAGTGGGGGAGGGGGGAGAGGGCAGAGCAGAGCCAAAAAAAAAGGCCAGTCAGACACCTAAGGGGGAGAAGCGACCTAAGGGCAAGGTCGCGCACATGTGCGTTTGCACACGGGCACGTGCACGCATCCGCCATGGGTGACAGCAGACTGCTGGGCGAGCGCTGGCGCTTTGCCATGGGATCAACTTTGACCAAAACGATGCACAGACCTGGTTGGTTGTTTAAGTTCGATCATTGTGATGTCAGAACATGGTCAGCTATATCCTTCTGCTGAGCTGGGATGAGGTGTCACGCACTGTGACGCATGAGGTGTCACGCACTGTGACGCATGAGGTGTCACGCACTGTGACGCAGAGGATGTTGAGTTTTTCATAGTAAATGTGACCTACGGTGACAATTATTGTAAGCCTAGAATCAAGTCATCCAGGATCCTAGTCATGACCATGACACCTTTGATTCTGTGAAAATAATCAAATGAAAAACACTAAACAAAGAGTATATGAAATGTAGTATGTCTTATAATGCAATATTCAAATATTATTGGTCTCAGTCGTATAGAGTTTTATCTTCAGCATCCGTAACAACAACAAAAATATCACTTCTCAGTATTAAGCGTGGCCACACTTCACTCTACCTGGACATAAAGTAAACACAACACCAAGCACATCCCATAATACCCCTCTCTGTGGCCACACTTCACTCTACCTGAACATAAAGTAAACACAACACCAAGCACATCCCATAATACCCCTCTGCAGCCTGACAACTACCTAAAGGCACCCCTGGCCCTGTGTATACTGTATACAGTAGCATAGGGTTACAATACAGTCGTTCATAAATAGGCTCCATCCACCATGTGTTTCATTGTACTTCCGGTGTAGTCGGGGGCCCCAGGGATATTTTGGTTCAGATTCTCGCAAATTCGCCAAATTTGGCACAGATGTTGTCCATAACATACTTTGTGGTGACCCACATTACAGACTGTGAGAGACATTCACCAAGGAGTACTGTGCCTTTAAGAGCTGGGGGGTTAGTTAGTCTCTGGGCTTCCGTTTCCGGGTGATGTATTGTTGTGTGCTGCTAGCTTGATGCACACAGTGTATCGTGTATGTACATGTTACACGTTTATGTGGAGTTAAGTAAACTACCTCGACTACACCTACGTCTACTGTCTCGATGTTTCCTAACTCTACACTGGTGACCCCGTGTGTGAATACGACATGTCCGACAACGAAGACAACGTCGCCGGTGTTAACGTTCCCGCAGCGCCCGCACCGAACGTCGGTGCTAACGATATGGCTAACGTTAATGCCAACATCTACGCCGCTACCGTCAAGTTGCCAGACTTTTGGCAGCATAACCCACGGCCGTGGTTTCAACACATTGAAGCCCAGTTCCAGCTCAGAGGAATAACACAGGACGTCACGAAAGACTTCCACGTTGTGGCCGCTTTGGATGCTTCTACGACGGCACGAGCGATGATGCTGCTGGAGGCTCCACCGGTTGCCGGCAAGTACGACGCACTAAAGACATTCCTTCTGAAACTTTTCGAACTGTCTGAACTGGAGAAGGCGGACCGCCTGCTCTCCCTCAACGGCCTCGGCGACAGCAAGCCGTCGGAGTTGATGGAAAAGATGCTAGCCGTGCTAGGATCAGCTGATCCCACCTTCCTTTTTACACACATTTTCCTGCGGCAGCTCCCGGTGCCTGTACGCACGGCACTGGCCAGTTCCCCCCTCGCCACCTCCAAGGATTATCGTGCCCTGGCCGCAGAAGCAGACAGGGTTTTCCTGGCCAACCGGCAGCAGTTTGTCCATGCCCTGCTGCCACACCAGGGCACCCCGCCCCCGCCCATGGAGGACTACGCATACACTGCGGCTGCGGTGACGGCCCGCCGCTAACCCGACGACGGGCTCTGTTACTACCATGCCAGGTTTGGGGCCAAGGCCAAGCAGTGCCGTAAGCCATGCAGTTTCAAGCCACAGGGAAACGCCAGGGCCAGCGCTCGTTAGCAGCTATGGGCGCTGGCCGTGACTGCAAGCTGTTGTTCATCGCTGACTCCCTGTCTGGCCGGCGGCTGCTGGTGGACTCGGGCGCACAGCGCAGCATCCTGCCAGCTCAACCTGTGGACACCATGGCCGGGGGACACGGCCCCCAGATGGACGCCGTAGGTACGTATGGGCGTGCTTCCATACGTACCTACGGCACCAGGCAAGTGGAGGTGTGTTTTGGCGGGCGCCGTTTCAGCTGGGACTTTGTTATGGCTGCTGTGTCCACACCTCTCCTGGGCGCGGACTACCTCTGTGCTTTCAGCCTGCTGGTGGATGTAAAGAGCTGTCGCCTGATTGATGCCCTGTCTTTTGCCTCGTACCCCTGCACACTTGGGGGGGCTGGGGCGCTCTGCCTGTCAAACACGCTTGCCACCGGGGACCCGTATCAACGCCTACTCGCCCAGTTCCCTGACCTCACCACACCCACGTTCTCCTCTGCGGTGGCCAAGCACAGCGTGGAGCACCATATCACCACCGTGGGTTCCCCAGTCTACGCCCGGGCCCGGCGCCTCGACTCAGCCAAGCTTGCCATCGCCAGGGAGGAGTTCTCGACCATGGAGCGCCTCGGCATCGTGCGCCGATCAAACAGCCCATGGGCGTCCCCCCTGCACATGGTTACTAAGGCTGACGGGGTTGGCGCCCGTGCGGCGATTTCTGTCGCCTTAACAATGCCACCGCTGCTGACCGGTACCCTGTCCCGCACATACAGGACTTCTCTGCCCAACTGGCAGGGGCAGTCATCTTTTCCAAGGTGGACCTGGTGCGAGGGTACCACCAGGTGCCGGTCCACTCACAGGATGTCCCAAAGACTGCCGTCATCACACCTTTTGGACTTTTTGAGTTCTTACGCATGCCATTTGGCCTCAAAGGGGCGGCGCAGACGTTTCAGCGCCTGATGGACTCAGTTCTTCGAGACATGCCTTTTTTGTTTGTTTATTTAGACGACATTCGGGTGGCCAGCGCATCCACTGAGGAACACATGACTCACCTCCAGCAGCTGTTCGAGCGCCTCAGTGAACATGGCCTCATCGTCAACCCAGCTAAGTGCCAGTTTGGCCTGTCGTCCATCACCTTCCTCGGACACCACGTCACTCCGCAGGGAGCCGTCCCCCTTCCCGCCAGAGTGGAGGCCGTTGCAAGTTTCCCTCGCCCCGGCACCGTACAGTTTCTGCAGGAGTTTCTGAGCATGGTGAACTTTTACAACCGTTTCCTTCCCCGTGCTGCCCACCTCATGCGCCCTATGTACGAAGCCCTGCGGGGCAAGCTGCCCAAGGATGTGTTGGACTGGTCCTCGGAGATGGACATAGCCTTCAGTGCGGCCAAGGCTGCGCTGGCCAACGCTGCTCTGCTGGCGCACCCGTCTCCCACTGCCCCCATCGCCCTCACCACGGATGCCTCTGACTACGCGGTGGGGGCGGTGTGCGAGCAGTGGGTGGGGGGTGCCTGGCAGCCACTGGCCTTCTTCAGCAAACAGCTCTGTGAAAACGAGCGCAAATACAGCACCTTTGACAGGGAACTGCTGGGACTTTTCCTTGCCACCAGACACTTTAGGTTCTTATTGGAGGGCAGGCGTTTCACTGCATTCATGGATCACAAGCCGCTGACGTTCTCCATGGCCAAGACCTCGGAGCCGTGGTCGGGGCGTCAGCAGCGTCAGCTCTCGGCCATTACGGAGTTCACCACAGACATCCAGCACGTGTCGGGCAAGGACAACTTGGTCGCTGACTGCCTCTCTCGGGCGGTCGTCGGGTCCGTCCACTTGGGGCTTGACTATGCCGCTATGACGGCGGACCAGGCCACGGACTCAGACATTCAAGCCCTCCGTTCGGCCCCTACTGCACTACAGCTGGAGGACGTGGTGTTCGACACGGCCAACGCCACCCTCCTCTGCGACACCTCTACTGGTCAACCACGCCCTCTGGTGCCTGCTGCCTGGCGGCGGCGGGTTTTCGACACCATCCACAGGCTTTCCCACCCAGGGGTGAAGGCTTCGACTAAGCTGGTTGGCGTCAGGTTTGTTTGGCCTGGCCTCCGGAAGGACGTTAGAGCCTGGGCTGGCTCTTGCGTTGCGTGCCAGCGCGCTAAGGTGCACCGCCATACAAAAGCCCCTTTGGCACCGTTGGTGCCGGAGAGGCGATTCGACCACGTGAATGTGGACCTGGTGGGCCCCCTGCCCCCCTCCCACGGATATACTTACCTTCTCACCATGGTGGACAGGACCACCAGGTGGCCAGAAGCTGTTCCCCTGTCCTCCACTACGGCAGCGGAGGTCGCACGTGCGTTCATCGGATGCTGGGTGGCCCGCTTTGGCACACCTAGTGACATCACAAGTGACCGGGGCCCCCAGTTCACCTCGAGCTCTGGACTGCAGTTGCTGAGCACCTGGGGGTGAAGATTCACCGCACTACGGCGTATAATCCCCAGGCTAATGGACTTTGTGAGAGGTTCCATCGTGACATGAAGGCCGCTCTTCGTGCCAGCCTTACGGGCGCCGACTGGGTTGACCGCCTCCCGTGGGTCATGCTCGGTCTTCGCTCTGCCCCCAAGGAGGACCTCCAGGCCTCGTCCGCCGAGCTGGTGTACGGCCAGCCCCTGCAGGTCCCGGGGGAGTTTCTGCCGGACGCGACTGCTCCCTGGTCGGCCTCCTCTCAACGGACCGTGTCCCGGGGTGTCGCCGACACCTTCGTTCCTGTCCCGACGACTCGCCACTGCCTCCCACAGTCCTACCTCCCCAGGGACCTGCCAGCGGCAAGGTACGTCTTCGTTCGACACGACAGCCATCGGTCTCCGCTGCAGCCCCCTTACGACGGCCCCTTCCGGGTCCTGGAAGTGGGCGCTAAGAACTTTGTTGTGGACATGGGGGGCAGGTGGGAGAGGGTCGCTATCGACCGTCTCAAGCCTGCTCATTTGGACATGGACGCGCCCGTCCAGTTGGCCCTGCCCCCACGCCGGGGGCGCCCCCCTGTTTGGCCCTGCCCCGATCTCTGTCCCTGCCCCAGCCCCACTTAATTCCCCTGCTGTGAAGCGCAGCCGTTTCGGCCGTTTGGTCCGTCCCCCGCCACGTTTAGTTTGACTTTTTGAGTCGGACTCTGTTCACTAATTGACTGTTCTGTTGGACTGTTTACTGACTTTTGTGGCAACAGTCCGCCATTCCGAAACACCGCTATTCCGAAGCAGGGTTAGGGTTAGGTTTAGGGTTAGGGTTAGGGTTAGGGGTAGGGTTAGGGGTAGGGTTAGGGTTAGTTAGGGTTAGGGTTAGGGTTAGGGTTAGGGTAAGGGTTAGGGTTAGGGTTAGGGTTAGGGGTAGGGTTAGGGTTAGAAGTCAACGTTCGGAATAGCGGTGTTTCGGAATGGCGGGGTGTAACCGACTTTTGTTTGGTTGCACTTTTGTTTGGTGAATTCTGAGGGGGCCTGTGTGGTGACCCACATTACAGACTGTGAGAGACATTCACCAAGGAGTACTGTGCCTTTAAGAGCTGGGGGGTTAGTTAGTCTCTGGGCTTCCGTTTCCGGGTGATGTATTGTTGTTGTGCTGCTAGCTTGATGCACACAGTGTATCGTGTATGTACATGTTACAAGTTTATGTGGAGTTAAGTAAACTACCTCGACTACACCTACGTCTACTGTCTCGATGTTTCCTAACTCTACAACTTAATCATTTTAAGATGGGTGCAAAGTGTCAGTGTCGCTTTGGTCGTGTGCGGACGTGTCCTTGCTTGCTCCTGCTTATGCTTGCTATGCTTACATTTCTTCTGCTGATAACGATTTTTTATTTTATTTTTTCACTTTGGGAAACTACAATTGGATCGCTATAAACGTCTGGGACTGCTCTGCCGTTTCAAAATACATTTTCTTTTTTACTTTGTATTTCCAGTGACTGGTTACGTGGCACTTAGCTAAAGCTAACTAGCACCAGGATGCCCCCTGTTATTTCCACAGAGGACTATCAAAAACTGCTTCAGAAGATGGCAGTACTGGAAACGGAAATATTTCAATTCAAACAAATCCGAAGACTGGATAAACCACTCGCCTGGAATTCCCTTGGCGAAAAGCCAAAGAAGATGAAAGAACGTATAACGGGCAGGACTCCCTCCCAAAGCCCTCTTATCACCGATGATGACTGGCCGGCACTACCCCGGCACAGCGCTGCTTCGACACCCCTTCATAAATGGGCCACTGCCAAGGGGAAAAAGACTGCTAAAAACACAAATGCAGTCAAATCTCCACAAACGCCGAGTGTGCAGCTGATTAACAGATTCACGCCACTGGCCGAGGACCAAAGATGCCTCTCCGATGACAGGGGCAGCATTTCCCCGGGCTGGCTAACAGAACAGCTGCAAGAAGCCCCCCGAAGTCCCTCTGTTGACAGAGAGAACGTCCCACCCAGCAGGGTAAGCACCTCAGTGACTGATCCTGATGTTTTGATTGTGGGCGATGCCGCTTTAAAAGATGTCAAAAGCATAAGAAACAGGAAGGCAAAAGCTATTTGTTTTCCCAAAGACACAATCTCTGACATGAAAGACAGAATTTTGGATCTTGTCAACGAACACCCAACGGTGACAACGCTGATTCTACATACTGGCACATGTGACACAGAAGAAAACCAGTCGGAAATCCTAAGGGAGAGATTCAGGGCTCTATTCGACACACTGAGCTCCCTCAGCGACATAGAGATATGCATCAGCGGCCCCCTACCGCCTATGAGAGGCACAGATGAGAACTTCAGCAGACTGTTTTCTCTGAGCAAATGGCTTTTAGCTGCATGCACCAACAAAAATGTGCATTTTATTGACAATTTCAGCTTTTTCTATGACAGAAGACACCTTTTCGCTGATGCGAAACAACTAAACAAAAAAGGGGTGAAACTATTCACTCAAAATGTTTTCCATGCTCTAGCCTCGGCCAGAACACAAGAATCCAAAACAACAGATAGTGATGAGCAACCTTTATCTGCTACCCTTGAAGTCACAGCTGCCCCTGCTGAAGCTGCAAAAGATGGTGTTTTGGCTACCGAAGTGCCCCCCCCGGCCGAGGGGGGAACGGCCTTGGCGAACGGAGGAGATTTCAAAACAACAACAGACACCGTTGTCCCTGCCAAAGCCCTCTCTGCCAAAGACGAGAATGTGGAAGACTCCACAGAAGAAGCAGATGACGTCAATGCAGAGATTGGGTTGATCAGGGAAATATTTGAAGAGGAGAGTAACAAAGAAACGTTCTCTGGTTTCCCTACCCCAGCCGTGGCTGGCCCGAACCATGAGCAGAGTGAACTGTCAACAGACAACAGAGAGTCGACAGAGGAAGAGGAGAGTAACGAAGAAACGTTCTATGGTTTCCCTGCCTCAGCCGTGGCTGGCTCGAACCATGAGAGTGAACTGTCAACAGACAACGGAGAGTCGACAGAGGAAGAGGAAGGGGCTGGAGAGTCAACCGATGAGTCGACAGAGGAAGAGGAAGGGGCTGGAGAGTCAACCGTGGAAGAACAAGCCCCATCTTCCCAATCTTTCTCTTTCTCCCTATCGCCAATGCCCCTCCTAGATTTCACGAATGGGATGAATGAATTAATTAACAAAGGGATTAAAATGACCCCGGCCAGACGCCAGGCCAAACGCCCGGCTCCACAACCGCCACCGGCCAAATGCCTGGCTCCACAACCACCATCTTTGAAAACGGACGAAACTGACCCTGCCATGCCCCAGAAATCTGTGGCCTGGGTTCTTTCACCCCCACCCATCCCTCCACGACCTAAACGAAAGAAGAACCTGGCCTCCCAACGAGCTGGGACAATACTGGGCCAAAACATGGCCTCCCAGCTGAACATGGCTCCACGACCTCAACGAGCTGGGACAATACTGGGCCAATACATGGCCTCCCAGCTGAACAATACATTCAGCCACTAATATCAGTTGGGTCCGATATTATACCCAGCAACAACCGTATCTGGACCCGATGCTCCTCTAGGCGCTTTTACTAAGCAGGCTCACAATATTTCTACTGTAATTTCAAATAGAGTGTCCAGGACAAGCAGTGGCTCTGCTAATCTAGCAAATTTAACTTACATACCCTGTAGGGACTATAGTACAGTAGAATGTCAAAAAATAAATCTGGCCCTCTTTAACATCAGGTCACTTTTAAACAAGCCCTCCTCTGTAAATGATCTAATCTGTGAAGAGAAGCTAGATATAATCTTTTTAACAGAGACTTGGCTGGGCACAGATGGAGCTGTTGCACTTGGCGCCGCCTGCCCACCAAACTATCATTTTATTCAATCAGTGCACGAAGGAAAAAGAGGTGGAGGTTTGGCGTACATTTTCTCTGACATCTTTAAATTCAAGAACCTGTCTTTTGGAAGTTTTTCATCCTTTGAATACCAAGCTAACTTATTTGAGAGTAAATCCTCTGTTCTAATGATTACCATATATCGCCCACCAAAATGTAGCAAAGCCTTATTTCTTACAGAAATATCAGAACTTTTATCTATCTGTTCCACTGACTATGAGAGAACCTTGATTGCTGGCGATGCAAATTTACATGTGGATATTGTTACAGATGTTACTGCTATGAGTTTCTTACAGTTATTACATTCCCTTGATTTTGTTCAGCATGTTACTGGGCCAACCCACAATCAGGGCCACACCCTAGACCTGGTGATCTCTAAAGGGCTAAGTATTTCTATGGACAGGATCATCGCTAAGCCTGACTTATCGGACCACTATTTACTGTGTTTTAATATGACTGTCTCTGATCTAGAAAAATACAATAGAGAATATACTATAAAAAAGAGATTTTTCAGGGCATCGGCAGCAGAAGAGTTTGCTCGCCATCTTGCATGTGCACCCCCCCTTCCTGATATTCCCTCAGTAAATGATATGGTTCAACATTTTAATCTTAAATTAGAGTCAGCTCTGGATATAGTGGCTCCTATGAAAACTAAAAAGAAACATAAAGTAAAAGAAACACCCTGGATAAACGATCATATACGCTCACTCAAGAAACAATGCCGCAAAGCAGAGCGAGCTTGGAGAAAAAATAAACTAACTATCCATCTACAGATTTTTAAGTCATTAACAGCCACGTACAATAAAACCATGCGTCTGGCTAGGCAGGCCTATTTTTCCGGAATTATTAATGAGAACAAGAACAATGCTAGGGTCTTATTCTCCACTATTGAACGCCTCTTAAACCCCCCCCCCCAGTCCTACAAGCAGTCACTCCTTGCCTCTAAAGCAAAGTGTAATGAGTTTGCATCCTTCTTTGACAACAAAATTGTGAACATTCGAGCTGGTATTATGAATAATACTGTCACAAATGCAAATGCGGTTAATGGTGCCATGTGTAAAAGTGTAGATAAATCTAGGGGCAGCCTAGTATCATTTTGTGAAATTGATGAAGAGGAACTTCGTAAAACCATATCGCAAATGACATCGTCTTCTTGCTCGCTGGATGCAATACCCACGCCATTTCTCAAAGAGGTTGTAGACTGTGTGATTGGAGATATCCTAAAAATAGTAAATAACTCTATACAATCAGGTGTCTTTCCAGAAACACTGAAAACGGCCGTAGTTAAGCCCTTACTCAAGAAACACAACCTCGACCCGTCCATGCTGTGTAATTATAGACCCATTTCCAATTTGCCTTTTCTGGGCAAGGTCCTAGAAAAAATTATCTTTCATCAATTGGATGTATTTCTGCAGAACAATAAGGTGCACAACAAATTCCAATCCGGCTTCAGGAAAGGACACAGCACAGAAACTGCACTTTTAAAAGTAATTAATGATCTTAGGGTGTCTGCTGATAACAAAAATGTATCCGTTCTCCTACTGCTGGATCAAACGGCGGCTTTTGACACAATTGACCATACAATTCTAATACAACGTCTTGAACACTGGGTAGGGCTGTCAGGCACAGCTTTGTCCTGGTTTTACTCCTACCTAACAGGCAGAAGCTACTTTGTTAATCTAGCTGACTTTGAGTCAAACAAACACAACATCTGCTCTGGTATTCCACAGGGCTCAATTCTTGGTCCTTTATTATTCTCCCTCTATATACTGCCGCTGGGAGAACTTATTTCCGCTCACGGTGTGAATTTCCATTTCTATGCTGATGACACCCAGCTGTACCTTTCGGTAGCTCCGGACGACCCCTGTGCTCTAGACCCATTGCTGACGTGTGTGTCTAGCATAAAATGCTGGATGAGTGAGAACTTTCTCAAACTAAATGAGGACAAGACAGAAGTTCTCATAATTGGTTCTACTGCGCAGAGAGAATCAATAATAAGTAGACTTGGTAACCTGTCTAAAGAAAGTAACACTTCTGTAAAGAACCTGGGAGTGATCATTGACGCTGAATTGAATTTTAATACACACATTAATCATGTCACCAAGATTGCCTTCTTTCACCTTAGAAATATTGCGCGAATTAGAGCCTATCTAACATTGGACGATGCAAAAACGCTGATCCACGCTTTTGTTTTCTCTCGGCTTGATTACTGCAACGCACTTCTCTCTGGTCTGCCAAAGAAAACAACTGACAGTTTGCAACTTGTTCAAAATGCGGCAGCCAGAGTTTTAACTAAAGCTAAGATGAGAGAACATATTACTCCAGTCTTAGCGTCGCTACACTGGCTCCCGGTTGTTTTTAGGATTGATTTTAAAATTATTTTACTTGTTTATAAAGCTCTAAATGGTCTGGCACCTTCGTACCTCTATGACTGCCTGCATAGATACGTTCCAAACCGCCCACTCAGGTCTTCTAGTGCTGACCTACTCGATGTGCCTAAAATGAAATATAAAAAATATGGTGAAGCAGCTTTCTGCTTCTACGGACCGACAGTTTGGAATAAACTCCCACTACACCTAAGACAGGCAGCCTCTGTGGATAGCTTTAAAGCACAGCTCAAGACCTATTTCTTTACTCTTGCTTTTAGCTGAATTATTTTTTTATCTCTTTGATGCTATTGACGTCCACACTGTTCTGAAATTGTTCTTCAATGTTTTATGTTTTTATTGTTCTGCTTTATTGTATTCATGTGTATTTTATTTTTTCTGTTAAGTAACTGTGCTTCATTTTCTGCTCTGTAAAGCACTTTGAGCTGCATTTCATGTCATGAAAGGTGCTATACAAATAAAGCTTTATTATTATTATTATTATTAAAGATGGGCACCCCATGGTACTGCCATAATTGAGCAATGCAATTGGTGTCCCATTAACTTTATATTACAGGGGAAAAAAAGCAAAAAAAAGAATCTGCTTTAAGTAGCATATAACTGGTCAAACTAGGGGGTTCTCATGATTCTGAATCCATTGCAAGCATCCGTTTTGCACAAAAAACATTCCTTGGGCTAAAAAACTGCCCTACAAGACTATGGTTTAGTGATGAAAAGTGATGAGTCATCACTTTTAACACTTTCGTGGTGGCCGTTTTAGCCCAATGAATGTTTTGTTATGCAAAACGAATGTTTGCAATGGATTCAGAATCATGAAAACCCCCTAGTTTGACCAGTTATATGCTACTTAAAGCAGATTATTTTTTTCCTTTTTTTCCCTGTAATGTAAAGTTAATGGGACACCAATTGCATTGCTCAATTATGGCAGTACCATGGGGTGCCCATCTTGGCACCCATCTTAAAATGATTATGTATGTTATGGACAACATCTGTGCCAAATTTGGCGAATTTGCGAGAATCTGAACCAAACGGTCCTTTTATTGCCCTGGGGCCACCGACTAGTGAGAGTTTTGGCTCCCATGGAGAGGTGTCATGGCCGCTCATGGTGAGGTGTCATGGCCGCTCATGGTGCATCCCCGGCATCACATGACGTCCTTTCCTCTAAAATGTCCTTGCTCTAAACCAGGAAACATTGCAACGTGTTTTTTTTTTTACTTGTTAATTTGTGTGTACAAAATATAGATTCCCCGTCGAAACCCCAAATTACACCAACATTGTTATTGTGGAGTAGTTAGTGTGTTCTTTTTTATTAAGATAATTAAGTTTGCATTATTTTATAATTATTATACTCCTCCCTTGCCATGTATGAACTGGCAAAGGTGTGTCCTTACATTCTGGGCAATGAGCCAACCCTCAGTGGCTGGGAGTTTCCGAGGTGAATATTTTCACTTCACCTTTGGCTGTCGTCGGAGAGGCAGTAACAAACACACAGAGGTCTGTTTGGATTTTAATTTATAACGTGTGCTTTTCAATAAAAAAAAACTACAAATAACGATACGATGTATACCTAAAACGATATTCTGAAATATGTATATTTTTCTTTATATACTGTAGTGATCAACATGGCACAGTCCAGACGTCCAGGTAAGTCACAAAACCAATGCGTCACAACACTGTGTGTTACTTCATGATGAACCGTCGCCTGTTGGGGTGGAGGGAGATACAGATGTACATTTAAAAGCTTCACACATCCTGCCAGTGGCAAGACTGTCGATTTACAGGGAATTTGCAGAACATTGAGCTTGTTTGATTTGATTTTTGATTTGATTTATTTATTAGATCCCCATTAGCTTACTGTACAGTTACAGCAGCTGCTCTTCCTGTGGTCTTAAAAAACATGTCATCTTCAACGTCAGCTTAAGTTATTTTACATAGAAAAACATACAGTCCATTCATACACAACACAATACAAACACAAACAGTACAATACAAAAACACATAACCTGTCTAATACATTTGATAGCTCTATAGTACAAATTCAACATCATTGATGTCAAGTGGGATATATAGCCCTTTTTTTCTTCTTTTTGCTCTTCTTTCTTTTACATCACTTCTTCTTCTTCTGTGAACAAATACAATTTCATTTTTTTCTTTACCCCTCACGGTAGCACTTTACAATAATGACCTGTTATACATCATTTATAAACATTTATAAGCAGTTTGTAGATGAGTAATAAACATGAACAAACTGTTTATTGACATTTGTAAATGATTACCTAAACATGTATAACTGTTTTAAACATAATGTACATGTTATTAGTAAGGTATTAGTAAATAGTAAACTAATCATGAATAAGCCATTTATACACATTCATAAATGATTAATAAATCATTTGTAACTAAAAAATTATGCGTTATTTATAGGGTATAGTATTGTTGGGCATGTATTGTCTTTATGTGTTATAGAATTAAGACTTTTTGAGTATATCTCCTGCATTTGCAGTGCAGGTTCACTCTGTCTTGCTCAGTAGGCTGCTGTGGGTGTGTAGGTGTGCAGGCAAAACAATCAGTGTGCAGGCACACACACACTTGCATAATTTGGGTGTGCCGTGATAACAATGGTCATTAATTGCCTGTGTATTAGTAACATCACGTGAATAGCCACTATTTAATGGATATGTATGTCTGGTGATCCAGTTCTCTGCCCTGATGAAGACCGCAAGGTCGAAACATGTAGGTTTTAGATAATAAACTTTATTTTAAACTCCTCGAGTGCTCAGATCTCATCTCTTTTCAGGCCTATAGGGATATAAACAAAGTCGGTCTGAGAATGGCCAAAATGATTATTTTATCATTATTTTACACTTGTTGTGGTCATCTTTGAATAGAAACACATAGGTCTATATGAAGCTTAATCTTTTTTATAAAATATTTTCGAAACATTATTTTTATTTTAGCGTCCGTTTTCAAGAAGAAATTGACTATAGCTCCTTTAACCAGTTTAGCCCTATTCTATACCTTGGCTATTTGAAAACAATATGTCAATGTGTCACTATGTGACATGTTGTGAGCTTGTAGATCTGCTATTTTCAAACATATTGTACTTTTACTTTTGGTACTTTTTTGATACCAATACTTTCATAATTTTACTCAAGTACATTTTTTATTCCAGACTTTTGCCTGTAACAGAATATTTCCACATTGCAGTATTGATACTTTTACTTAAAGGAGTAGTTCGCCGGTTTTCAACCAAGTCTGTGTTCTTTTAGTCAGCTACGTTCATGCTAAAATGCGTCTATTTCCTTACATTACTGTTCTGTGGCCGCTAGGGGTCCATCGTCTAGCTACGTCATAGACTATTTTGGCCAATGGAAAGCCTGGGTTCCCGAAGCTATGACGTAGCTAGACGATGGTCCGTAAGCTACTGAAACTACAATGGGATTTGACCCGGTGCGGTTGCCGTAGCCCCCCCTCAACACTAGCTAGCATTAACACAACAACAACAAACAGTATGGTTGTTTCAGACACGTTTTCTACTGACATAGGGACTTGCTGGCAGAATCTTCGTTAGAACTACTTTTTATATGAACTGGAGTAGGCTATACATTAGATTAGAAGAAGGAAAAAAAAGAAGAAAAAAAAAACAGCGACGGGAACCAGAGAGAAAAGACGTGCGTCTGCCAGCTGGGACTCCACTACGCTAACATCATGCAGACACACTGTTGTATGACCATTCTCTGCACCCAAGTTATTCTGCCCACCTTTGTTGGGCAGAATACTACTACTTCTTGCTGCTAGGATCCCTAAATTGAACTGGAGGAGACAACCGAAACACAATGGTATGTTTCATTCATGTATAACTTGTTTGTGTATGTGTGTGTCATCATCAATGTGTCCTGGCATACACGTTCTTATTTTAATCCCAATTACTGAATGTAAAGCCTGTACGTTTTCTTTAGAATATGTATGATGGCACTGATTTTACTAGTATTTCACATTAGGAGTCCACTAGTACTGTGGTTCTCAAACCTTTTATTTTCTAGTACCTCCTACGTGTCCATTTGGTTCCATTTGTACACTCTGACAGAGATGGAAAAAGGACAAAGATACTTGAGTAAAAGTAGGCTATCAATACTGCAATATAGAAACGTTCTGTAAGAAGTAAAAGTACTGGCATCAAAATATACTTTAAAAGTACAAAATGTTTGAAAATGGCAGATCCACAAACTCACAACACATCGCATCAACGCATTGTGAGCTTGTAGATCATCTATTTTCAGATAGCCTGGGTAAGTGGGTATAAAATAGGGCTAAAGTTGATTAATTAGGTTTTATAATATAATCATTTATGTGCAAAGTAACTGACATTTTCAAATAATTGTAATGGAGTACAAGTACTATAAAGTACAAGTACAGAAAGCTGGAAATATTCAAAGTACAAATACAGTACAAAGTACAACATTTTACAAGTACTGCTTACACCACTGCTCTCAAAAAATAGAGAGCACTAGTAGGCTACTATTTAGGGCTAGCAGATCTGTATCTGGTAATATTTAATATTTGTATGTGCATGACAAAAATGTACACCAGGGGTAGGTAACCTTAGGCACGAGTGCTAACATTGGCACAGGGGAGGGTGGGCACACTAGCAGAAGTGTGAGAGACAGGATTTTTATTTCAAATATATATTTTAAACATGGTCAATTAAATGAAGTCACCTAATTTGCAGCAAATTACATCCTGCACAACTCTGACTGGGGAGGGAGTCTGGGAGATAAGTGACTAATTGCTAAGCTGGTATGGCGATGAACCATGTGATGTGAGTGACAGAGACAATGCAACATGTTACAGTCTTTTCTTCTTCTCACTGCAGGCACTGCAGTATCGTTTGGAGTGTCCTGGAGAGTCGTCGCAAGTGGAGAGTCGACGTCTTCTTACCCTGGCATCATTATATTGTATTATACATAAAATGCATAGAGATGTGAAAATATCTGATCCTTCCCTTGTCATAATATATAATAAAATAGATTCAATACATTTGATTTTCCTTCTTTTCTGTTTTTACTGTATTGAGTGCTGTGTGAACCTGCTATTTGTAACACAGTAAACACAGTACAATCAAATTGTCGATTGTAGCCTGTGCAGTTTAACAAACACAGTGGCAAGTACTTCTGTTTCAGAGCATTACTGTAGTCCAGTGGTTCTCAACCTTTGAGTCTGGGAGTTTGAGCTTGTAGATCGGCTAGTTTCACAATATTTATCTGTGGAACGGAAACAAGCGGATGTAATACTGTACCTCAACTCCTACAGTCTAAGTGCTTATCAGGGTGGGGGTCCCCAGTTCAGTTGCTTTGGGGGTCACGGCTTGAAAAGGTTAAGAACCACTGCTCTAGTCCAGCAAATAATGGGTGATAAAGGCAGGCATAAAAGAATACTTGAATGACATCTAAAATATGACAGTTTGCAAGGATTAAACCAAAAAAGCTCATGACAATGTAATAGCCTATATTGTTTTTATTCACAATGTGATTCTTTGTTCGCCTGTAGTATGCCTTTTTGGTGTGTGGAGTCCACCTGAAATTGAAACAGTTATTGTTCTAAGAGTTTGTGCTGTCATACAAAGGACAGGTAGAATGGAATGGATGTATCTTTACAGAAGGAAGGTAGCTTCATAGATACTACTGACAAAGACATGGACAAAATGTGTTCAATGACTGCAAGCATGCCTCGTTCTCTCATGCCAGTGTAGGATGAGTAGGATCTCTGCATGTATTAAGGTACGTGTATGAACATATAAATGTACACAACATGCACTTCAAATAGCACAGGTAAGGGTCAGTCTAAATAGTATAATATATCAAAAACATTTTTACATTGAAAGTATACACACAATGCCAGGTCTACAAATGAACCTGGCATAGGTTCCATACCATGTTATCTAAATTACATTTTAACCTTTGCATAAGCCTGCAAGGGCTAAGGTGGAGTCTGGGACCTGTGTAGCTCACTAGCTCTGGTCCATAGCGTTAGTGGAGTTCTCCCTAACTTCGCTCCGGCTTGGCAAAACCGGAAAGCCGTCTCGTCTGGTCAGAAAATAACAAAAACTGTTTCGCCCCTCACCAAACCAAAGGTATCAGTGGGGTGTTGAAAGCTTACTCTACTTAGTGAACGCAATCTGAGCCCCCACCACACGCTTAAAATATATTTCTAGGGCGAAATGAAAAATATTCCAACAGATGGAGACATAATTTCTATTTTTTTACTATTTGTCCTCGCCATCACATTGCCAGCTCAGTACTTCCGCACAGGTTAGAGGACCACATTAACAGAGCATTAGTCTCGTTGGGTGTTATTCAGCTCTACGACGTTGGAACCATAAAGAGTGTCTCCATCCGGTGGAATATTCATCATTTCACCCTTGAAATGTATTAAGTGTGCGTGGTGGGGGCCCAGACTGCGTCTACCAAGGAGAGTAAACTTTCACTCCCCACTGATACCTTTGGTTTGGTGAGGGGCGAAACAGTTTTTGTTATTTTGGGACCAGACGAGACGGCTTTCCAGTTTTGCCAAGCCGGAGCGGAAGGTAGAGGAACATAACGTTAGGGAGAACTCCACTAACGCTATGGACCAGAGCTAGGACCTGTGGAGCGTTGTCCTGGATGGATTAGGGAAGGTTTGAACAGCTTCCTTGTTAGCTGATATAATTTAGCAGAAACTTAGTCTGCAGAAGGGCACGCTTCTTGATAAAGTATAATTATTTTGCTCCCTAGTCCTACGAATTGGAACAATTATTCTCACACTATTCTCATCTTGTTTCCCAATTTGACTTATTTCAATAACAAGCTCACAATACTCTCCGGCCATCAAATGACAGTCTATCAATTCTCAACAGAGGCAAAACTAAATTTGTAAGAGGGGTTAGAGTAGTGTTAGTAGTCTAATATTTTTTAAACAAGATCATTTCGATGTATGCATCAAGATTGTGTGTGCTGCCAGGTTGGAACTGTAAGTTCCACTTCTTCCGCATCTCTTCTGAAGGCGATGTAGACAGGACTGCGATGTAGGACAGGAAGCGCAGAATCGCATGCATTTGAGCACTGTGGAAGGCTTCAACAGCACCTGTATGAACATAAATGTAAACAACATGCACATCACGTAATACAGGTGAGGATACAATAAATATAATTGAAAAAGGAAGACTGAGGTGCAAGTTCGTTCTACAGTTTGGGAGCCAGAAGTGAGAAGAGTCTGGGACGTGTAGTTCTGGTCCAGAGCGTCAGCGATTCTCACTGATGCTCTGACAGGCGGGTGACTCAAAGACTAGACAAGGAAGACAAGGATTTCTTGTTTGAGGGCTCAACTTCAGTCAAAATAAACTAAACTACTTTGCTACTCACCTAACCAAAGGTAGTTTTGCGTTGTTGAAAGTCTATTCTCCTCGGTGGGAAACCTCTCAGCACCCCACCCACTCTGTAAAATACATTATTTTTGTCATGAAATAAAATGCATCCACGTCAAGCCACCGCAGACAACCTGGAATTAAGCGGCGGTCAGAGTTGGATGCGTTTTATTTCATCACAAAAATAATGTATTTTACAGAGTGGGTGGGGTTGAGAGGCTTCCCACCGTGGAGAATAGACTTTCAACAACACAAAACTACCTTTGGTTAAGTGAGTAGTAAAGTAGTTTAGTTTATTGACCTAAGTTGAGCCCTCGTAGGGGTATAGAAATCCTGGTCTAGTCTTTGAGTCAGCCGCTTGTCAGAGTGTCAGTGAGAATCGCTGACACTCTGGACCAGAGCTAGGACATGGTTGTCCCGGATGTTTTAGGGTTCTGACATGTTCCCTGTGTTAGCTGATCTAATTTAGAAATTTAGCAGACACTTATATCTGCAGAAGGGCTGCACGATTCTTGTAAATGATTATTTTTCTCCCTAGGAATTGGAAAATTATTCTCACACTTTTATTTTATTTCCCAATTTGACTTATTAAAATAACAAGCTCATGACTTAGTGTACAGAGCAGGCAAGGCAACATTAGAGTTGAAAGAGGCTTTAGAGTAGTCTAATATTGAAAAATTAGATCACATTGCTGTATGAATCGAGAGAGTAAATAATATTCCTGGGAGTTCCTAGTAAGCTGCTTCTTCTACGGCATCTCCAGGGGTTGACACTAAGGTCTCAGAGGCACTTGCCCATCGGGCAAGTACAGGTCATGTTCTACTTGCCCGAAGGTAATGCCCACTTGCCCGAAAAGTAAATCGTCCATTATAAAATGATAGGTACGATTTTAATTACCGCAATTTAACACTTATTTCTTTACTTTCTGGGGCTGTGCGATAAAATGTCATACCTCAATACCTCCGAATCCAAATACCAAATACTTTAGCTATGATTGAATATGTCTATGGTTTCACACTTGTTATTTTATATTTTTTAATGTAGCAACAGTAAAAACAGCACATTATAGGTAAATAGTGCTCTTATTTTACATTCCACAGACCAGAAGACACAGCGCACTGGCCACGTTCAGGTGTTTAGACAGATATCTTGTGTTGTGTTTATAGACATTTGTGTCCCCTCTCAAATGAGCGCACTTGCCCTGTCGGGCAACCTGAAAGCCAACTTCACCTGCCCTGACGTTTTATTTACCTGCCGGGGGCAGGTGTGCAAGCCTTAGTGTCAATGCCTGATCTCTTCATTCAAAGGGCGATGTAGACAGTTGTACCGCTGTCTTCCCGCAGGACTGCTATGGACATCATCTTGGACGGTGGATTATGTGATGTGTCAGCACCTTATGCAATTATAGACAAAGAGGAGGAAAAAAGTTTCAGGGTAAACAGATTTTTTTACAATGACATTTCAAAATGTTGCCATAGCTTTTACCCCATTTCTAGTAATCACACCATGCAATAATGAGAATCCTAAACCAGTTTGCTAAAAAAAGAACAGATCTATAAGCTAACAACAGTAACACTGCATTTTACCTTCTTTCAAGTAATGTTGGGGGGTTGCTCTCGGGCACAAACCTCTTATCTCCATATTTAAACAGTTTTTTGTTTGTAAGTTTAAACCCTACTTTATACTACAGTGTAGTACAAAAGAATAAAAAGTAACTGGCAAAAGTGCTGGATGATTACAATTTAGGCATTTAGCAGATTTTAATCCAAAGCGATTTACAATAAGCAGGTAATATATCAATATAATAGGATAATGTCAGTACATCAACAACAATATAACAAATGCATAGGAATATCAATCTAGAAAAACAATAACATTTAGACCACGCACCTAATCAGTAAAAAAAACAAAAAACAATGCGATCTAGCTTCATGTATGGTCAATGAGGGAAGGGGAGTGTTACAGTACTGCTATGTGTTTTAGTGGAGTTATGTGGATTCAGTTTGTTTATGAGTTTGTCTGAATAAAATATATTCTATATTCACAGTTGTAAGTACCCAACGTTTGGTTGCCTACACTAGGAATCAGAGGGTATTATCATCATCATCATCATCATCATTTATAATAGCTCACGTTACATCATAATTACTGTGCAGCCACTGGGGGAGGGGTTGTTTGTCGATTCATATACATTATAATACAGTCCCCTCTGTTGACTTTTATCTCACCACTTGTGGGTGCCCCGCACATTTACATTAATGTTGGAACCGCACTGCTGTTAAAGGCTAAAGAGTAGCATCGCTAGCAATAACAATAGCCTAAAGGTAGTCCTACCTCTTGAAAGAATACACCTTGATATGAAGCCTCTCCACCCATTAGATGGATGATTCTAAAGACAAGAGATGACAACACAATAAGTGTTACAAACATGAATCAAGTTGCAACCTTTGCTTGTACATTATACATTATGTTTCGTAGAGTGGCATTTTAATTCCAAACATACAGTACATACCTATGTTCTGCTTCTTTTTACAAGGCACAGTTCAGCAGTTGTCCATTCACCGTATTTGGGGGAATACATGGAACCGCGTTCTCCTTTATTGTGGTCTTTGTTTTCTTAGCTTTGCATTGTGTCCATCAATCCTGCCATTACATCTCTGTGCAGCAGCACCCGGGGCTCGCTCCGTCGCTCGGCTTCATTCAATCATCACACCACGGTAAAACAACAATGCCATGTTGTTTCACCGACACAGTTGCACACGTTTCAAAACTTCTACAACTGCTCAGCATCACTGCGGTCATAACATCCCATCTTCTTACTACGTGACTTCCAACCAAACAGCAACAGCACAAACAAACTAAAACAGCAACGCAGCGAGGATGTTATCATGGTTACGCTGTTAGCTTAGCTTTGGCTCTCGTCTCTCTCCAAGCGCTGCTTGCGCAAAGGATTATGGGTGCTGTAGGAGGTGCTGTAGGAAGTGAGGTCATAGCTTCGCGTTTCCAAAAAAATGTAAATGTACATCCAAAATAAAATTCTTTTTTGTTTTCCAAGTTCGAATATCATATTATGGGATTACAAAAGCCCTTGAAAACGACCGGAGCTCCCCTTTAAGTAAAGAATGTGAGTATTTTTCCACCGCTGCAACAGAGAAAACAAAGTTACACACATGTAGACAATGACAATCATACAGCAAAATCAGGGTCAAATGCTCAATTTCAATGAGCCATCATTAAACTCCAGCTACAGCTCCAGCTGACTGCATGGTGTTGAAAACTAAACTACTCGGTCTGACTCTGATCAAATCCAAGCAACACTCTAGAGGACAGTAGCCCACCTTTCAGGTAGAGGTGATAATGCCCAAATCCCCTCCCCTGCCCAGAACAAAAGGCGAGCAGGAACAAAATGCAAGCAGAATTCAATTTACACCCCAATGAACGAGCTGGCTGCCTTCGATCCCCAGCATAGACAGGTTTCTGGTCCACGTCACACTGAGGGTCGGTGCCAAAATTAGCCAATGAAACCATAGAGTATAGAATGAAACCAGCGCTCCCCAAAACAACAAGTTTGGGGATTGGACGGAATTGATTACATGATACAGTCACCTGTGCATTTAGTCTCAATGTTTGTAAACAAGAAACCCGTCTATAGGCTACCAGTGAATGGGCAAGGAACGGGTTGAGCAACATTCTCTCAGTTAGCTTTTATTTGCTTTTGGGGGGGCTTTAGAGGGGCTTTATTTGAATTTTTCGACAGGACGGCAGGACTTGATCTAAAATAAATATAAGGCGACCGCCTTTTCGCCTTAATGGGCGGTATGCCAGTGGTACAAGTACAAAGAAGTAATCTCCACACTCATGAAGAAGGCTGCAGCTCGCAAATCAAACTATTTATTTACAGATAAATGTTATGAAAAAAAATTAAGTGTAAATTAAGTGTGGTAATTTGGATATTTGTTCTTCTATACAGGAGACATGGCAGGGTCCAGAGATCATGGTAGGTCATAAGATTTGTTTTATTACTCGATGGTGGTTCTCAACCTGTGGGTCGGGACCCCCTGGGGGTCTTCACATGATTATGGGGATGGGGTCCCAGATGACAGTGAAGTGACAATTTAAGGACCTTTAAGACATTTGTAATGCCTAAAATAAGACCATTACTGCATTAAAGGTGATCAACACACTACTATTAAAAATAACTTTGGCCAAATTGTCACATAATAAAGAGGTAAACATTTTCACAATAATGCCTCAACTCCTACAATCCTAAGTGCTTGTCAGGGTGGGGGGTCCCCCCAGTTCAAATATTTTGATTATTTTGGGGGGTCGCGGCCTCAAAAGGTTGAGAACCTCTGCAATAGTTGAATCATCATCAACTGATATGGGGAGGAGGGAGATACAGTATGTGGTTCACATTTAAAGCAACGATACATAAACATTTGCATTCACAGACAGACAAGGCAGTCCTTTGCTTAAATGTATTCACAAAACTTCACTGTTTTCACTACTGACAGTAAAGAAATATATATATATATATATATATATATATATATATATATATATATATATATATTATTCGTACAAGAACGTGTCTGTCTTCTACAGTAGGTTGAATTTGACACAATCCTCCTTACTTGTAATACTTTGTGTAGTGTCTGATGGAAACAAAACTAGAAACTTACAACTAAACTACTAAAAAGAGTTATTTCCTCTAGGGCAGGGTTTCTCACACTGGGTGCTGTATCATTGTTACTTCTGTCAGAAGCAAGCATGACGTTGAATCATGTGCGTGGTGTTCTTTATTTGTATCATTGCAATGTTATAAGAATAGAATATAAATGTCAAAAACAACAATCGACCTAAAGGGCGAGGTCGCGCCATGTCTTGGCCATCTGGCCATATATGAAGACCCCCTGGAACCCATATATGTGAAAATACTATGACGTCTATCACATCTGACATATACATACGGTCCCTTTTATGCCCATACATGGAAATCCCTGTCTGTAGAAGCAGCCACACATACTGTATATGGGCTGTCTTCCTCCATATAAGGGCATTCCCATATGAAGTCCTGTTAGATATGGGCTTAATAATATTGATGACATCAGGGATCTCCATATAAGGGCATAACAGGGATTATGTTAGTGTGGTTTAAATGAAATACAAATGTTTTCTTTTCAGGAATCCAATTCAAAAATAGCAAAAAAAAAATCAGATCTACAAGCTCAAAACACGTTGCAGTGCGACACGTTTTGAGCTTGTAAATTGGCTACTATTATTTGCTACTTTTGTGTGACAGAATGTTAACAAAAAAATAATAAAATACAGAGATAACAGGTTTCTGCCCGAGTGAGTGTGGAATAGCAGCCTTCTCCATCATCTAGGTTGCCACCACTGCCATATTAACAACAGCTTGACTGAATAATAACTTGGATCCATTGGAACAAAGTTGTTTTTTCTTCTTTTTTAAAATAAATAACACACATGGGTTCTTCCCTATACAGAAAATGTGTGTGTGTGTGTGTGTGTGTGTGTGTGTGTGTGTGTGTGTGTGTGTGTGTGTGTGTGTGTGTGTGTGTGTGTGTGTGTGTGTGTGTGTGTGTACGCACACACTCGTAAAGTGTTGGTTACATCACTGCATGTCTTCTTAATTATGATTATGTTTAAATGAACAGTAATTCTTGCATAATGTCACTAACTGTGTCTTCTCTTTACTCCAGGTGATTTTAAACTCGTCACTGAAGGCTGGGCTCTGGGTAATAGAGGTAAAAATGTCACCCTCCCCTGTCACCTCTCTCCTGGGACCAGCGCGTCTTCCATGACAATCAGCTGGTTTAAGAGGTCAGAGTGTATTTACCTGTATAAGAATGGTAAGGTGATAGAGGGGAGGGGCTACGAGGGCAGACTGACCCTGAACATCCAGGAGCTGCAGAAAGGCAATGTGTCTCTGATACTGAGAGACTACAGAGATACAGATTATGATGATGATGATGATGGAGTTTACATCTGTCAGGTCAAACATGGAGAACAGGAGGAGGAGATTGCTGTGGGATTAAGATGTAAGTGATTTACTGTCACTGTACATTATCATTAACCGTGATATTGTCACTGTCAGGTGGAAACCTGTCCATGTCCAAAACTGTAAATGGGAAAAAGAAAATCTGTTTCTAATTAATGTAATGTAGTTATTATTTAGTCACAAGCAATTGTTTTAATACTTTTCATTGGTTCAATATTTATAAAACTCACAGATATATTTATTCAATTACTGGACTTGGTAAAAACAGACCAGAGTTAATTGGCTCTGTACTTGGACCGCTTTTTCCCCTCTAACCAAAAATAGCCAAAGAGATGTGGTGTAATGTTCCCCCTAGAACATGGATGTTGGGGGTTTAACTGGTTTAGCACTGTGACTTTCACAATATTTCAAAAAATACCAAAACAGACGATCTAGAAAGCTCTCTTGAGCTTGTAGATCCACTATTTATGATACTTTTGAGTGACATTGTAGTATGATGAAGTCAGGCATTAATTTACAAAAAAAAGAAAAGAAAGAAAAGTTAAAGTACAGAGATACAAGGTTTCTGCCCGACAGCAACGATATGTAGGATATAATTATGTAATCATGTTTATCTATTCCCAAATTACCTCTTGTACAAATGTTTGCTGTTTAATACTAAATAAATACTTTTAACAATGTAAATGTAATGTAAATGACTCCACCAACTATTGCAGTATTGGACTCTATCATAGAGTTCTCAACAGGCCTGAAAATGAAGGCCTGGCCCTAACTTGGCCCTAACTGGGCTGACCAGTAATAATGAACATACATTTTAGGCCCTACCTGGCCTGTTAATGTCGGGTCGGGTTAGGGCAAGTTTCTACTCTATCATAGTGGAACTCTACTCTATCATAGTGTTAATATTCTATAACAGTGACTGACAGTCAGGGCTCTATTTTCATTGTCTTAAGTACCAGCTCTTTTGCCTTAACTTAAGACTTGGAGGTGTAGCAAATGCTGTTTGGCTGTTTTGAGTGGCCAAACAGCATTCACCATGCATCCAGGTCTTAAGTTAATGCATAAAAGCTGGTACTTAAGACAATCAAAATAGAGCCCTAAGTCTCATATCAATGAGCAGCTCCAGTCATGTTGCTGCTGGTAAACTGAGAAACAGGTTGGGAAGTGTAACCACTCTCACTGTCCACGGTTTATATTTCAAATTTTTTGTATTAAACAACTTTTGAGTGAGTCAAAATCAATCTTCTGTGTTTACATATTGCTCTAACATGCACTCTCCCTTAACATACTGTATACAGAAACAGAATGCATGTTAACACCATAGACTGTATAAATGATGGCATACTGAGGAAGATTAAATGAATGAATCAGAAGATTATTATGGAGAATAAACTTAATTCCTGACTCCTGAGTAGTGTGGAGGTGAACATTTTGTGCATACATTAAAAATATGACAAGTTATTACCCGGCCTGTTTGGATTCTTGATTCTGATTGGTCGAGCGCTGAAATCAGAGGTCTGTTATCACCCGATAACAGACCGCTCCGCTCTATAACAGACCGCTGCCTAATCAAAGACTCAGAGCACCTGCTGCAGTCAAGTTGCACTGCGTGAACCTTGTGCTGTAGCCAACATGTCAGCCATGTAAACAACCACACAGCGACATTTACAACTAAACGTTGATCTCAAGAATGTTTTTTAAAAATATTTTAAGCGAGAAATAGAGGACGTAGTATCAGAAAATGGATTCTATCTAATCAGCACTTCCTTGTTTTCCAAGGCGACCGTGTCGCGCTGGGAGGACGCCCAGCGCAACACTTGTGTAACACTTCCAGCCGTCTGTAAACAAGGAAATACTTTGTTTTGTTTTTAGTTTTTAGTCAAATTATTACTTTTATTTAGTAGCCGGGTAATAAGCGGGATAATGAATGGCTCCTTGGTGACTTCCCTTCGGACTGATAACTCCCCTCGGCTGCGCCTCGGGGAGTTATCAGTCCGTCGGTCAGTTATCTGTCGTCATTCACCGCGGAGCCATTCATTATCCCTTACTTAGTGCCCACAAGGCTGGTTAACAATAAATGCCATGGACTTCAAGTACTACTGAAACCCTTTCTTGTTTTACTATAAAACTGATCATTTTTAATAGGCTATAAACCAACTTGTCATAGCAAGCAGATAAACAAACAGAACACTCTTAACGTATACTATAGTGTAGAATCTCTAAGCTGACGTTTAGTCGCTTTACAAATTAAATTACAATGTTGAAAAGACTGCTGAATCATGATTTATATGAGGCAAGATATTACCGTATATTGTATAATAATTGAGATAGTTGTTATTTTATCCCATTCTATTATTGATTTCCATATTTCAGGTTCAACAATTACAACATTATTAATACTCTTTCTGTTTTGTGAAGTATCAGTTTTCTAATTATTCCAACCATGTGTTTTCTCTTTCCATGAATGACGAATGTGTACGTGAACTAGGCTGTAAGTATCAAATCAGTCCTTCAAGTAGATCCAATGTTTTACATAATTATGTGTATCTATTCCCAAATTACCTATTGTACTAATGTTTGCTGTTTAATACAAAATTGTAACAATGTAAATGTAATGTAAATGACTCCACCAAATATTATATATATATATTATATATTATATATATTATAATAATATATACTCTATAGAATCATAGAGTTCTCAACAGGCCTGAAAATGAAGGCCCGGCCCTAACTTGGCCCTAACTGGGCTGGCCAGAGTCCCGGCCCGGTCCGAATAATTAACATACATTTTAGGCTCTACCTGACCCGTTAACGGCAGGTGAATGCAACCGCGGTTTTCCCGGTGAACCTGAGCACAACGGTGGGGGCGCGAGAGTTTGGGGAACACACACCACTGACTATTGCAGATGATGGAGAGGTTATATACAGTATATAGCTTTATGTAATGAGAGGCACTCTTGCCAATTTCGTAAGAGACTCGTCGCCAATTGCAAGATAGTTATCTGGGGCCATGATGATAACTTCTTCTTCCCACTACTAACTAGACTAAGGATTTATATTGTCTGTGTTATTGTTTACAACCACAATTATTCACGTGTGGAAAGATCGCAGTTCCACTAGTTTTACTAGTAGGCTTAGAAGCCTTTTCAGAAGTTAATTTGATGTTTTCCATTTGATGATTTCCTTTATCCTCATCTAATCTTGCGCTAATGCACGCAACTGGTCAGGTTTTAAGGTCTTATTAGTTGTTTCTCCTAAGCTCGCGACCCTCCTTGCCCATCGGCCCCCACTGTTGCGCTCAGGTTCACCGGGAAAACTGCGGTCGCCGGGTGGGTATGGTGGGTTAGGGCAAAATTCTACTCTATCATAGTGGAACTCTACTCTATCATTGTGGTACTATTCTATAATATAACAGTGACTGACAGTCAGGGCTCTATTGTCATTGTCTTAAAGGAGGACTTCACCACTTTTCAACCTGTCTTCATAATGGGTCATCACTAATGTTCATGATAAAATAGCACAATTTCTCTTATGTACCAGCTCTTTTGCCTCAACTTATATATATTCCGGTTTTAATATTAAGGGGCTCCCCGTGGCTTGCAAAGTGTTAATGCGGCCCGCAGGTTGATACTGGAATACTGGTACATTATTGATTTCAGCTGTTACAATTCCAAACGTGCAAACATCGTCCATATTTGTAGCCTAATGACAAGTATAATTGTTAGCCTTTTTTTATGTCCAACGTATTTGCATTTAAGTTCATAAAGTTAACATGAGTATAACTAAACGCATTTTAAATTAAATCAAAATGTTACATTTCAGGATTCCAATTAAAAAATAACAAAAAATTATTCAGGATTCCAATTCAAAAACATCTAAAATAGCAGATCTACAAGCTCAAAACGCGTCACGGTGCAACGCATTTTGAGCTTGTAGATCGGCTATTTTTGATTCTTTTGTATGAGATATACTAGAATGACAAAGTAGGACGTAAGCAATATGCAATGTGACCCTCTGGAGTGAAGGTGGAAATATAGTGGCCCTCGCCATCATCAAAGTTGCCCACCTCTGCTATAAACCAACCTGTCATAGCAAGCAGAAAAACAAACAAATAAACAAAGAAACAAACAAACAAATACTCTTAATGTATACTATAGTGTAGAATTGTATCTCTAAGCTGACGTTTAGTCACTTCACAAATTAAATTACAATGTTGAAAAGAATGCTGATCATGATTTATATGAGGCAAGATATTATATTGTATTATAATTGAGATAGTTGTTATTTTATCCCATTATATTATTGATTTCCATATTTCAGGTTCCAATTAGAACATTATTAATAATCTTTCTGTTTGTGAAGTATCAGTTTTTTTTTTTTCAATTATTCCAACCATGTGTTTTCTCTTTTCATGAATGATGAACGTGAACTAGCCTGTAAGTATCAAATCAATCCTTCATGTAGATCCAATGTTTTACATCAAGTTTTCACCATAGCAGAATACAAACTGAATGATTCTAAACCAATTAAACCCTCTATACTTAAAGGGATATTTCACATAAAAAAAGACTTGGTCCTTTTATCATCTAATCAGGCTTTTATGAACACCCTGAACAGTTTTTAATTTGTTTAATTCAGTATTTGGATATTTGATGTAAATGTTACCAGGCCCTCCTCCTCCAGTGCTTCTCCCCATACACACCCATTGTAACTTCAAACTCCTTTTTAACCAAAAGTTATTGAAAAAAAAAAACACGGCCTGCGGTATTAGGAGGCTTGTATGAGTCACCAGAAAAAATGAATGAATCTATCAGAGTTGGATTTACAATGGGTGTGTGTGGGGATTTTACTTCATGTAGATCCAATAGATCAAAGTGTTTTATAAAGTTGTTATTAGAATGCTGAATCATTATTAAGCAAGCTCTTATTTTGTATAATAATAGACCGTTTCTTGTTAACACTTTGCCGTCCGAAATAGAATGGTGGTTGGTAGATTAGCCGTGAAATTTATATTATTGTATTGTGATCTGAGACATAATAGTATGTTTATAAACATGAGCCCGCCGCCCCTCCTTCTTGGACAGCGCCGTTGTTTTTTCTTTTTTTTTTTCCCCAGGTCATTAGCTCACCGTGATTTTCTCGATCTCCGTTGGGATAGAATGGGGGTTTTGGCCGATCATCGATCTCCCCGTGCGTTTCGCGTGCGCGATCCGTTCACGTTAATGTCCCCGCAAATAATCCATGTGTGACTCAAGAACAGAACTGAAAATTTTCGCTAGCATAGCCCCAAGCATGGCTGCAGTAGGAGCACCAGTGTACAGACAGCAAACATATGGCTGGGAGTAGCCTTGGAGAAGGAAAGGAGCTGACGTCACCTCTGCTTCATGTCAGACCGTGCATGAGCTATCAATGCACGAGTGGTGACTAGGGAAGGTTAAACGATCGCCGATTTTCGGATCAAAATCATTTATTCCGGTTTTAATGACAAAGTCCGGGAAAGTACGGCGTGGCTGAGACTCCTTGCTGGGATGTGCGATATACTACGGTTTTAACTCCCCGGGCTCCCCGTGGCTTACAAAGGGTTAACAAACATTGAGACTAAATGAACAGATGACTGTATCATGTAATCAATTCCACCAATCCCCAAACCTGTTGTTTTGGGGAGCGCTGGTATCATTGGCTAATTTTGGTACCGACCTGCACGCGCATCTAGTTCTTATCAGTGTAACGTGGACCAGAAATACGTCTATTGAGTTAGTCGATGCATTTAACCCATTCTGTTATTGCATTCCATTTTCAGTTTCAGGGCCGGTTCAAGGGTGATCAGGGGTGGGCAGAGCCCTAGGTGGTGGTTGGGGATAGGGCCTTTCTGTGTGGAGTTTGCATGTTCTCCCCGTGTCTCCTAGGGTAGATACCCTCACAAAAACATGCAGTAATCCTGGTCTCTATAATGCCTCCCTCTGGCCAGCTGGGGAAAGGAACTGGTTGGAATAACGCGTTCCTTCCACGCGCTACGTCCAAACCGGGGAAATCCCCCCTGTCAGGTGAAAAGAAGCAACTTGGACTACTCATGCACTGAAGGAAGCATGAAGTCAGTCCGTTGTCTCTCCAGGCACGGCAGAGGGAGAGCTAATTTTCCTACTTATATTGATCCCAAAAGACTGTCCATGGGGTCTATTAGGCCCCTGTTGTCCAGTTTCCCCAGCAGAACCCAGCAGCTCTCATAGCATAGAGTGGAGCCTATAAGCCTATCGCTTTTACACTATTTGTTGTGGTCAAAAGTGTTTTTATTTTTCATGAACGTGTTACTAGTTGTCATTACAAACACATCCATGACATTGTTGTCCCACACAAGCCATCACACTCTTCTAAACAGATGTTATGCTTATATGTGTTTTGCCAAGTCCCGGAAAAGATCCCCTGTGATTGGCCAGTACAGTCACTTTGATTGGCACTTGTGCCGAATGCTCAGCCCAAAACATTATTTATGAGATTGTGGTGGCTTGTGTGGGACAACCAAGGCATGGTTGTGTTTGTAATGACAACTAGTAACACATTCATGCAAAAGAAAATGTCTTTTGTACTCAACAAATAGTGTCAAAGCGATAGGCTTATAGGCTCCACTCTATGCTATGAGAGCTGTTGGGTTCTGCTGGGGAAACTGGACAACAGGGGCATTTCTGCCTAATAGACCCCATGGACAGTCTTTTGGGATCAATATAAGTAGGAAAATTAGCCCAGGAGTGATTTAGGGCGGAGATGTCCTTTAAGCAATTGGCACTGGGTGAAAAGTGTGTTACAAAATTGTGGGATAAAAATTGTGGGAAACAAAAGACCAAAATAGGGCACTGTGTGTCAGAGCAGTTCCCGATGTAGTCTGACAAATGTAATTACATTCCAATCTCACAATTCATCCTATTTATTTACATAATTATTCCATTAAGGTGAGCTCTTCCTTAAAGGACCACTTCACCTCTGGGACAACCAGATCTTATTTTATTGTTGTTTGGGACACGATCAACACAATCCTGAGTTATGTTTTGTGTTCAATCTGTGTTTTGAGATATTTTAGTACTTCAGCATGTACTAGTGATGCATTTTGCATCATCAGTGATGTGTTTTGCATCATATGATAAAAATAAAGTGGGCCTTTAACATACTGGAAGGAGAAAAACGCCCACACACTGTTCATATGCTCCAAAAACGTACTTTTATTATAGGCAACTGGCTGCAACGTTTCGACTTTACGTCTTCATCAGGCAAAAGTAGGCCTAGTGGGCCTTTAACATACTGTACACAGAAACAGAATGCATGTTAATAGCAGATATACATGATGGCATACTGAGGAAGATTAAATGAACGAATCAGAAGATTATGTATGCGATAAGGTCTTGCTGCGCGGTCATTATGGCGTATATAGACACGACGGGCTGATAATTCCCCGAGGTGGAGCCGAGGGGAATTATCAGCCTGAAGTGTCCATATACACCATAATGACCAAGCAGCAAGACCTTATAGCACTTATTACCCTAATAAATACAATTAATAATTTGACTCAAAACTAAAAACAAAATGAAGTACTTCCTTGTTTACAGACGGCTGAAAGTGTTCCACAAGTGTTGCGCTCGCGGGTGGCCATGGAAAACAAGGAAGTGCTGATCAAATAGAATCCATTTTCTGTTACTACGTCATCTATTTCTCGCCTCAAATGTTTTTAAAAACATTCTTCAGAGCAACGTTTGGTTGTAAATGACGCTGTGTGTTTGTTTAGGGGGCTGACATGTTGGATAATTCCACGCAGTGCAGCCTGAATACAGCAGCTGCTCTGAGCCGTTGATTAGGCAGCGGTGAATTATAGAGCGGAGTGGTCATTATACGCCTATAATTCACCGCTGATTTCAGCGCTCGACCAATCAGAATCAAGCATCCAAACAAGCCGGGTAATTGCGACCGCCAGGTCGCAGTTACTATCAAAACCTCCACAAACTGTGAGTCCGTCAGTCAGTCCGTCAGTCAGTCCGTCAGTCAGTCCGTCCGTCAGTCAGTCTGTCTGTCACACGTCACATGTCACACTTTTGCCCTGCTCCTATCTCCGCAACCGTTGCCCCGATCCATGCCAGATTTTGCACACACACTCCTTGCCTGCCAAACTACAACCTCCAAGGACCCCCGGAGCTCCAGGGACCCCCAGGTCCCTGGGGGACCCCCAGATGTAAAAAATGACCAAATGTGCAAAAATGACCAAATGACCACCCCAACGGGGCTGCTCACGGGGAATTCCCGGGGACCACCGACTCCTGGTGCTCCAGAACGGATGCAAAAGTGGTGGCGCCCCCAGTGGAGGACCCCCTGCCACTGCAGCGCACATCAAATTTTTTAAAACACATTTTTGGACACTGCTCCTACAATTTTTGCCCTAAAATCACGCAAATCGCTACACAGTATGTCTACACTCATCTCATCAACATGGATCTGTCCCATATAGCGCCACCTTCAGGCCGATTTTTTCAAACACATTTTTGGACACTGCTCCTACAGATTTTGCCCTAAAATCACACAAATCGGTACACACTGTCTACACTCAGCGCCACCATCAGGCCGATTTTTTTCAACCACATTTTTGGACACTGCTCCTACACATTTTGCCCTAAAATCACGCTGCGACCTGATGGTCGCTTATCTCCCGATTAGGGAGTCTTACTGGTAATATGGAGTAGTTTCTGAGTAGTGTGGAGGTGAACGTGTTTTGCAAACATTCAAAATATTGCAGTTGATATGAAAAGCAAATCATCTTGACATCAGACAAAATATTCATTAAACTGAACATTTCTTCTACCATGAAATTGATCATTTTACTATAAATCAATCTGTTACTATGTTTACTATAGTGTAGAATTTTATCTCTAAGCTGACGTTTAGTGACTTTTCAAATGTAATTATAATGTTAATTACTTGTTATTTCTTGTTATTAGAATGCTGAATCATTATAGCTATTATTTTGTATAATAATTGAGTTATTCAATTAATTTAACCCATTCTGTTATTGCATTCCAAGTATCAGTTTTCTAACCATTCTAACCATGTGTTTTCCCTTTTCATGAATGATGAATGTGAACGTGAACTAGCTGGTGAGTATCAGATTTACATCAAGTTTTCACCATAGCAGAATACAAGCTGAAGGAGTCTTAACCAATTAAACCCTCTACAAACCTGAGTTAACTCTGTACTTGGACCACTGTTTCCCTCTACACCAAATGTCTCTGTTAAAAATAGCAGATCTACAAGCTCACAGCGTGTGGCGTTACAATGCGTTTAGAGCTTGTAGAGCCGAAATTTTTGGTTAATGTTCCCCCCTGATTGTAGATGTTGGGGTTTGAGTGTTAAATGTCACAGTGAATTGTAGCTATATCCTACATTGCTTGACGTTTTAAAGTCTAATGTTTTCTTAAGAGGATAGTTATGTTTTTGTTTTAATTAACATAACCCCAAATAATTAGATAAAATGTAAATTACTCAAAAGGTTCTTGACAATCGTGCACTCTATCATTGTGATACTACTCTACTAGTAAGACGCCTCAGGGCGACATGCAACCAAGGGCGAGGTCGCGCCATTTCTTGGCCATCTGGCAAGTGATGTATATCGGACCAGTTACCCATATGGAGACCCCTGGTACCATATGAAGATCTATGTACTGTATTTGGAGATATGCTGTGAGAGCCCAAACATGCTTACTCAGTTATTTGTTATGTGAAAGTCCAATGACGTCTATGACATCTGACATCATACATACAATCCCTTGTATGCCCATACATGGAGATCCCTGTCTGTAGAATCAGCCACACAGATATGGGCTGTTTTGACCATATATGGATTCTGTTAGTGTGGTATGTGGCCGATGTGGCCTCCATATATGGGCATTCCCATATGAAGTCCTGTAAGATATAGGCTTAAATTTTAATGACATCAGGGATCTCCATGTATGGGCGTAAAAGGGATTCTGTTAGTGTGGTTCCCCTGACATCACAGTGAAGTCAGAGTGTGATGTCAGAGCGGCAAACCCGTTATGTTAGAGTGGTTCCCCTGACATCACAGTGACGTCAGAGCATGATGTCAGAGTGGCAAACCCATAGACCGTAAAAAAGTGTACACGTCCGTCCAGACAGACGTCTACGGACAAGCTGTGACAGTTCTGATAGTAAACGGCGACCTGTGGTCGCAATAACAGTGAGTGACAGTCAGGGCCCTAAAATGAAGCTCTTAATCCCAGCTCATATTCCTTAATTAAGTGATAACGGCATCATCTTATGCAAGGACACAACAGATTGATCATTATGATTAATGAAGCAAGCCATTATTTTGTATAATAATTGAGATAGTCAATTAATTTAACCTATTATCGCATTCCTTAACAATTTGCAAATTATTAATAATCTTTCTGTTTGTGAAGTATCAGTTTTCTAATTATTCCAACCATGTGTTTTCTCTTTTCATGAATGATGAACGTGAACTAGCCTGTAAGTATCAAATCAATCCTTCATGTAGATCCAATGTTTTACATCAAGTTTTCACCATAGCAGA
The DNA here is from genome assembly GCF_963921795.1 of Nannobrachium achirus. Lineage (NCBI taxonomy): Eukaryota > Metazoa > Chordata > Actinopteri > Myctophiformes > Myctophidae > Nannobrachium > Nannobrachium achirus. Next base: position 3,821,394 of record NC_137815.1, read on the forward strand.
ATACAAATTGAAGGATTCTAAACCAATGAAACCCTCTATACTTAATGAAACAGACTCTGTAATTGGACCCCTTTCTCCCGCTATACAAATCTCTTTGTAAACAAAACAGCCAAACTACAAGCTTACATCTTATTGCGGTGCAACGTACGCGTTGTGAGCTTGTATATTGGCTATCCAGAACCCACCCAAACATGCATCCTGCCCACCCAATCAAAATTAACCTTCTCTTAATGCGGCCCGCAGGTTGATACTGGAATACTGGTACATTATTGATTTCAGCTGTTACAATTCCAATCATGCAAACATCGTCCATATTAGTAGCCTATAATGAAGTATAAATGTTAGCCTTTTTTATGTCCAACGTATTTTCATTTAAGTTCATAAAGTTAACATGAGTATAACTAAACGTATTTTAAATTAAATCAAAATGTTACATTTCAATTAAAAAATAACAAAAAATTATTCAGGATTCCAATTTAAAAAAAATCTAAAATAGCAGATCTACAAGCTCAAAACGCGTCACGGTGCGACACGTTTTGAGCTTGTAGATCGGCTATTTTTGATTCTTTTGTATGAGATATATATACTAGAATGACAAAGTAGGACGTAAGCAATATGCAATGTGGCCCTCTGGAGTGAAGGTGGAAATATAGTGGCCCTCACCATCATGAAAGTTGCCCACCTCTGCTATAAACCAACTTGTCATAGCAAGCAGAAAAACAAACAAATAAACAAAGAAACAAACAAAACACTCTTAATGTATACTATAGTGTAGAATTGTATCTCTAAGCTGACATTTAGTCACTTCACAAATTAAATTACAATGTTGAAAAGAATGCTGAATCATGATTTATATGAGGCAAGATATTATATTGTATGATAGTTATTATTTTATCCCATTCTATTATTGATTTCCATATTTCAGGTAACAATTAGAAAAGTATTAATAAACTTTCTGTTTGTGAAGTATCAGTTTTCTAATTATTCCAACCATGTGTTTTCTCTTTTCATGAATGATGAACGTGAACTAGTGTGTAAGTATCAAATCAATCCTTCATGTAGATCCAATGTTTTACATCATGTTTTCACCATAGCAGAATACAAACTGAAGGATTATAAACCAATGAAACCCTCTATACTTAAAGGGAAATTTCACATTAAAAAAAAAACTTTAGGTAATTGTATCATCTAATCAGGCTTTTATGAACACCCTGAACAGTTTTTAATTTGCTTAATTCAGTATTTGGATATTTGATGTAAATGTTACCAGGCCCTCCTCCTCCAGTGCTTCTCCCCATACACACCCATTGTAACTTCAAACTCCATTTTAACCATGATAGATTAAAAAATACAAATAAATGAAAAAAGGTATTGAAAAAAAAAACACGGCCTGCAGTATTAGGAGGCTAGTATGAGTCACCAGAAAAACAAATGTTTTTAATGAATCTATCAGAGTTTGGATTTACAATGGGTGTGTATGGGGATTTTACTTCATGTAGATCCAATTATAGATCAAAGTGTTTTATAAAGTTGTTAGAATGAATGCTGAATCATTATTAAGCAAGCTCTTATGTTGTATAATAATAGACCCGTTTCTTGTTTACAAACATTGTGACTAAATGCACAGGTGACTGTATCATGTAATCAATTCCACCAATCCCCAAACCTGTTGTTTTGGGGAGCGCTGGTTTCATTGGCTAATTTTGGTACCGACCTGCGCACGCATCTAGTTCTTATCAGTGTAACGTGGACCAGAAATACGTCTATTGAGTTAGTCGATGCATTTAACCCATTCTGTTATTGCATTCCATGTTTCAGTTTCAGGGCCGGTTCTAGGGGGATCAGGGGTGGGCAGAGCCCTATGTGGTGGTTGGGGATAGGGCCTTTCTGTGTGGAGTTTGCATGTTCTCCCCGTGTCTCCTAGGGTAGATACCCTCACAAAAACATGCAGTAATCCTGGTCTCTATAATGCCTCCCCCTGGCCAGCTGGGGAAAGGAACTGGTTGGAATAACGTGTTCCTTCCACGTGCTACGTCCAAACCGGGGAAATCCCCCCTGTCAGGTGAAAAGAAGCAACTTGGACTCCTCATGCATAGAAAGAAGCATGAGGTCAGTCCGTTGTCTCCCCAGGCACGGCAGAGGGAGAGCAGAGCCCAGGATTACTTAGGTAATTGGCACCAAAATTAAAGACCAAAATAGGGCCCTGTGTGTCAGAGCAGTTCCCGATGTAGTCTGACAAATGTAATTACATTCCAATCTCACAATTCATCCTATTTATTTACATAATTATTCCATTAAGGTGAGCTCTTCCTTAACATACTGTACACAGAAACAGAATGCATGTTAATAGCAGATATAAATGATGGCATACTGAGGAAGATTAAATGAACGAATCAGAAGATTATGTATGCGATAAGGTCTTGCTGCGCGGTCATTATGGCGTATATAGACACGACGGGCTGATAATTCCCCGAGGTGGAGCCGAGGGGAATTATCAGCCTGAAGTGTCCATATACACCATAATGACCAAGCAGCAAGACCTTATAGCACTTATTACCCGGCTAATAAATACAATTAATAATTTGACTCAAAACTAAAAAGAAAATGAAGTATTTCCTTGTTTACAGACGGCTGAAAGTGTTCCACAAGTGTTGCGCTCGCGGGTGGCCTTGGAAAACAAGGAAGTGCTGATCAAATAGAATTCATTTTCTGTTACTACGTCGTCTATTTCTCGCCTCAAATGTTTTTAAAAACATTCTTCAGAGCAACGTTTGGTTGTAAATGACGCTGTGTGTTTGTTTAGGGGGCTGACATGTTGGATAATTAGCCTGAATACAGCAGCTGCTCTGAGCCGTTGATTAGGCAGCGGTGAATTATAGAGCGGAGTGGTCATTATACGCCTATAATTCACCGCTGATTTCAGCGCTCGACCAATCAGAATCAAGCATCCAAACAAGCCGGGTAATATGGAGTAGTTTCTGAGTAGTGTGGAGGTGAACGTGTTTTGCAAACATTCAAAATATTGCAGTTGATATGAAAAGCAAATCATCTTGACATCAGACAAAAGATTCATTAAACTGAACATTTCTTCTACCATGAAATTGATAATTTTACTATAAATCAATCTGTTACTATGTTTACTATAGTGTAGAATTTTATCTCTAAGCTGACGTTTAGTAACTTTTCAAATGTAATTCTAATGTTAATTACTTGTTATTTCTTTTCATTAGAATGCTGAATCATTATAGCTATTATTTTGTATAATAATTGAGTTATTCAATTAATTTAACCCATTCTGTTATTGCATTCCATGTTTCATTTTGCTTAACAATCAGCACATTGTTAGTAATCTTTCTATTTGTGAAGTATCAGTTTTCTAACCATTCCAACCATGTGTTTTCCCTTTTCATGAATGATGAATGTGAACGTGAACTAGCTCCATGTGAGATCAGATTTACATCAAGTTTTCACCATAGCAGAATACAAGCTGAAGGAACTCATCCAGTGCCAAAACCGAACATGTTCGGTTTTTTAAAACGTATTACATATTATGCCAAAACCGAACATGTTCGGTTTTTGAAAAAAAAAAAAAAAAAAAAAAAAAAAAGAAAATTGAAATTTTTTAAAAAAAAAAAATTTTTTTTGGACCCCATCAAATCTAGTGAACATGATTTCAATCGCGATTGTGCATGTTCCACCCCCATACAACCCCATCTAACATACAGGGCAGCCATGTTTGTTTACATAACATGTAAAACATAATGGCGATTATCTCAAGAATGCCTGAACGGATTTCCAATCGGATTTTTTTGTTTGAAAGCTGTGAACAAACTGCACAAATCCACTCCAATGCAATCCAGGATTGCATTGGATTTTTTAGAGCTCATTCTTCTCTGTTTTTTTCCCATGCATGAGGTGTGCAAGGTTTAATCATGGCTAAGTTCACGAAAATAAGGCTTCTAAAATGCTTGGTAGCCAATAGCTAACTTCAAGCTAACTTCATCCTCTTCCTGTACATGCACAAAGGAAAGTGTTCAGGCAAGTCATGGCTGCAGGGCTTCTGCATATACCAGCATATCTCTATGGGATTTTCTATGGCACCTGGGGCGCCCTCTAGTGGTGAACGGGTGGCACTAAACCCTCTACAAACCTGAGTTAACTCTGTACTTGGACCACTGTTTCCCTCACCACCACATGTCTCTGTTAAAAATAGCAGATCTACAAGCTCACAGCGTGTGGCGTTACAATGCGTTTAGAGCTTGTTGAGCCGAAATTTTTGGTTAATGTTCCCCCCTGAAAGTAGATGTTGGGGTTTGAGTGTTAAATGTCACAGTGAATTGTAGCTATATCCTACATTGCTTGACGTTTTAAAGTCTAATGTTTTCTTAAGAGGATAGTTATGTTTTTGTTTTAATTAACATAACCCCAAATAATTACATAAAATGTAAATTACTCAAAAGGTTCTTGACAATCGTGCACTCAATCATTGTGATACTACTCTACTAGTAAGACGCCTCGGGGCGACATGCAACCAAGGGCGAGGTCGCGCCATGTCTTGGCCATCTGGCAAGTGATGTATATCGGACCAGTTACCCATATGAACATCTATGTACTGTATATGGAGATATGCTGTGAGAGCCCAAACATGCTTACTCAGTTATTTGTTATGTGAAAGTCCTATGACGTCTATGACATCTGACATCATACATACAATCCCTTGTATGCCCATACATGGAGATCCCTGTCTGTAGAATCAGCCACACAGATATGGGCTGTTTTGACCATATATGGATTCTGTTAGTGTGGTATGTGGCCGATGTGGCCTCCATATATGGGCATTCCCATATGAAGTCCTGTAAGATATAGGCTTACATTTTAATGACATCAGGGATCTCCATGTATGGGCTAAAAGGGATTCTGTTAGTGTGGTTCCCTGACATCACAGTGAAGTCAGAGTGTGATGTCAGAGTGGCAAACCCATAGGCCGTAAAAAAGTGTACACGTCCGTCCGGACGGACATCTACGGACAAGCTGTGATGGTTCTGATAGTAAACGGCGACCTGTGGTCGCAATAACAGTGAGTGACAGTCAGGGCCCTAAAATGAAGCTCTTAATCCCAGCTCATATTCCTTAATTAAGTGATAACGACACCATCTTTTGCAAGGACACAAAGATTGATCATTATGATTAATGAAGCAAGCTATTAGTTTGTATAATAATTTAGATAGTCAATTAATTTAACCTATTATCGCATTCCTTAACAATTTGCAAATTATTAGTAATCTTTCTGTTTTGTGAAGTATCAGTTTTCTAATTATTCCAACCATGTGTTTTCTCTTTTCATGAATGATGAACGTGAACTAGTTGGTAAGTATCAAATCAATCCTTCATGTAGATCCAATGTTTTACATCAAGTTTTCACCAAAGCAGAATACAAACTGAAGGATTATAAACCAATGAAACCCTCTATACCCTCGGACTCTGTAATTGGACCCCTTTCTCCCGCTATACAAATCTCTCTGTAAACAAAACAGCCAAACTACAAGCTTACATCTTATTGCGGTGCAATGCGTTGTGAGCTTGTATATTGGCTATCCAGAGCCCACCCAAACATGCATCCTGCCCACCCAATCAAAATTAAAAAAAGAAAAAAAATCTAAAACTAAAATATCAATTTACAGGTTAGATCAAAGGTGCACACAGTAACTTTCATGTATTCAGAGATTCAAATCCAGATCTTGTGCTGATCTTTAAAGTGAATGGCAGCCGATACTCTGGTTTGATTAAAGTAACACCCAAACACACCTTGGCACCGTGCCCAGATTACTGCACCCATACTAGCAACATGGGCATTGGTCACTCCTCCATGTCTTCATTTAATTAATAAGACCTGCCGTTAATTAAGACCAAAAGAGGGCCCTGTGTGTCAGAGCAGTTCCTCATGTAGTCTGACAGATGAGATTACATTCCAATCATCACAATCCTGAGCTCTTCCTTAACATACTGTACACAGAAACAGAATGCATGTTAATAGCAGATATAAATGATGGCATACTGAGGAAGATTAAATGAATGAATCAGAAGATTATTATGGAGTAGTTTCTGAGTAGTGTGGAGGTGAACGTGTTTTGCATACGTTCAAAATATTGCAGTTGATATGATTTTGAATAATAATTATAATAATATAAGGGTAATAATAATTATAATTTGTTATTAGAATGCTGAATCATTATAGTTATTATTTTATCATAATTGAGTTAATTAGTTTAACTGATTCTGTTATTGCGCTTGGACCACTGTTTCCCTCTACACCAAATTGTTCTGTTAAAAATACTGTAGCAGATCTACAAGCTCACAGCGTGTGGCGTTACGATGCGTTTAGAGCTTGTAGAGCCAAATTTTTTGGTTAATTTTCCAGCCTGAATGTGGACGTTGGGGTTCAGGTGTTTAAATGTCACAGTGAATTGTAGCTATATCCTACATTGCTTGACGTTTTAAAGTCTAATGTTTTCTTAAAGGACAACTTTAGTTTTTTACAAGGGTTCATATTTTAGATTGTAATTAAAGAATATATTTCAGGCCTGAAATTGAAGGCCCGGCCCTAACTGGGCTGACCGGCCCGGCCCGACTAATTAACATACATTTTAGGCTCTAACTGGCCCGTTAACGCCGGGTGGGTGCAACCGCGGTTTTCCCGGTGAACCTGAGCACAGCGGTGGGGCACGGTAGTTTGGGGATCACACACCACTGACTATTGCAGATGATGGAGAGGTTATATATAGCTTTATGTAATGAGAGGCACTCTTGCCAATTTCGTAAGAGACTCGTCGCCAATTGCAAGATATTTAAAAGTTATTTGGGGCCATGATGATAACCTCTTCTTCCCACTACTAACTAGACTAAGGATTTATATTGTCTGTTTTATTGTTTACAACCACAATTATTCACGTGTGGAAAGATTGCAGTTCCACTAGTTTTACTAGTAGGCTATAGTGTAGGCTTAGAAGCCTTTTCAGAAGTTAATTTAATGTTTTCCATTTAATGACTTCCTTTATCCTCATCTAATCTTGCGCTAATGCACACAACTGTTTTCACCAGGTTTTAAGGTCTTATTTTAGTTGTTTCTCCTAAGCTCGCGACCCTCCTTGCCCATTGGCCCCCACTGTTGCGCTCAGGTTCACCGGGAAAACCGCGGTTGCCGGGTGGGTATGGTCGGATTAGGAAAAAATTCTACTCTATCATAGTGGAACTCTACTCTATCATTGTGGTACTATTCTATAACAGTGACTGACAGTCAGGGCTCTATTTCCATTGTCTTAAAGGAGGACTTCACCACTTTTCAACCTGTCTTCGTAATAGGTCCTCACTAATGTTCATGATAAAATAGCACAATTTGTACCAGCTCTTTTGCCTTAACTTAAGACTTGGAGGTGTAGCAAATGCTGTTTGGCTGTTCTGAGTGGCCAAACAGCATTCACCACGCATCCAGGTCTTAAGTTAAGGCATAGAAGCTACTTAAGACAATCAAAATAGAGCCCTAAGTCTCATATCAATGAGCAGCTCCAGTCATGTTGCTGCTGGTAAACTGAGAAACAGGTTGAGAAGTGTAACCACTCTCATTACTTTATATTTACATTTAACATATTTTTTTCAAAAACATTTTTTGACTGAGTCAAAATCAATCTTCTGTGTTTACAGTACATATTGCTCTAACAAGCACTCTCCCTTAAAGTAGTTTACCCCCAAAATGACCTTTTTTCTATTGATTACTCATGCCATGGAGAGTAGAGTTCAATAATATGTTTTGGTTTTTGTCACATTCCTAAGACAAAGATTTGAATCGAGTACTTGTGACGGGCATTTCCCCTATTGACTGAAAGATTGGCTATTTCTAGAAGAAATACAATATTTAAGGTGTTTTTAATTTTACATTGTAGTTATAGAGGACAATTATAATGTATTAAGTCATATTTGTCGTATTAGCGAGGGATCCTTTTAACATACTGTATACAGAAACAGAATGCATGTTAACACCATACACTGTATTAACGATGGCATACTGAGGAAGATTAAATTAATGAATCAGAAGATTATTAAGGAGAAAAAACTTAATTCCTGACTCCTGAGTAGTGTGGAGGTGAACATTTTGTGCATACATTAAAAATATGACTATTTAAAGCTATACTGTGTAAGTTGCTCAACTTGTGGTCAGTTGCTCTATAGCAAACCTCGGTCGCGTCCGCGTCTTTCGGCCGTTTTTCGGTTCTCACACCCCCGCGTCTGCCTCCACCTCGCCGAGATCTATCTTTTGAGGGGTCCCTGGTTCCTGTGCGTTCAGCCATTCCGGAGATACACTCCTTCACCCATGCTTCACCGTGCACCCAAGTATAGAGACACACGGGAGACTACAAATATGGCCGCCCTAGCGACCCCACTCCAAGATGCGCTGTGATTGGCCGGCAGTGTATAACCCTCGCTGTGATTGGCCGGTAGTGTGATGACGCAATTTTTCCACGAAAACCGGTCCCCGGTAGGGATCATAGAAAACATATAAAGAGAAGGCTTTTGAAGCTGAAAATAACGGAGTGGGGGTTCTAAAACTTTAGCGATTTAACAGTTAGGACCATTTTAAGATTTGTTTTATAAAAAAAGTTACATGGTATAACTTTAATGTCTCAAGGTTGGTTAATAATAAATGCCATGGACTTTGATTCAAGTACTACTGGACCCCTTTCTTGTTTTACCAGTAAGTAATCTTTCTGTTTTGTGAAGTATCAGTTTTCTAATTATTCCAACCATGTGTTTTCTCTTTTCATGAATGATGAACGTGAACTAGTGGGTAAGTACAGTATCAAATCAATCCTTCATGTAGATCCAATGTTTTACATCATGTTTTCACCATAGCAGACAAACTGAATGATTCTAAACCAATTAAACCCTCTATACTTAAAGGGATATTTCACATAAAAAAAAAAAAAAAAATGGTCATTTTATCATCTAATCAGGCTTTTATGAACACCTTGAACGGTTTTTAATTTGCTTAATTCAGTATTTGGATATTTGATTCAAATGTTACCAGGCCCTCCTCCTCCAGGGCTTCTCCCCATACACACCCATTGTAACTTCAAACTCCATTTTAACCATGATAGATTAAAAAATAAAAATAAATGAAAAAGGTAATTGAAAAAAAAAACACAAAAAAAAACAGACCACGGTATTAGGAGGCTAGTATGAGCCACCAGAAAACAAATGTGTTTTTAATGAATCTATAATGGTTAAAATGGAGTTTTGTTCCCAAAAGCGATACAATACAAGTTTTTTAAAAAGTGAAATATCCCTTTAATGAAACAGATCTGAGTTAACTCTGTAATTGGACCCCTTTCTCCCTATACAAATCTCTTAGTTAAAAAAAAACAAACAGCCAAACTACAAGCTCACCGCTTATTGCGGTGCAACACGTTGTGAGCTTGTATATTGGCTATTTTTTGGCAAATTTGGAGTTACATTGTTGTGATTAAGTAGATTAAGTAAGGCAATAAAGTAGAAAACAAATCTAATCCAGAGATACAAGATTCTGCCTGACAGCTTTGTGAAGTATTACTTTTCTAATTATTCTAACCATGTGTTTTCTCTTTTCATGAATGTGAACGTGAACTAGGGAGTAAGTATCAAATACATTTTATTTCATGTAGATCCAATAGATCAAAGTGTTTTATTAAGTTGTTATTAGAATGCTGAATCATTATTAAGCAAGCTCTTATTTTGTATAATAATTGAGTTATTCGATGCATTTAACCCATTCTGTTATTGCATTCCATGTTTCAGTTTCAGGACCGGTTCTAGGGGGATCAGGGGTGGGCAGAGCCCTATGTGGTGGTTGGGGATAGGGCCTTTCTGTGTGGAGTTTGCATGTTCTCCCCGTGTCTCCTATGGTAGATACCCTCACAAAAACATGCAGTAATCCTGGTCTCTATAATGCCTCCCCCTGGCCAGCCGGGGCACCTGATGGAGGGGAAAGGAACTGGTTGGAATAACGCGTTCCTTCCACGCGCTACGTCCAAACCGGGGAAATCCCCCCTGTCAGGTGAAAAGAAGCAACTTGTACTACTCATGCATTGAAAGAAGCATGAGGTCAGTTGTCTCCCCAGGCGCGGCAGAGGGAGAGCAGAGCCCAGGATTACATAGGCAATTGGCACTGGGTGAATAGTAAACGGCGACCTGTGGTCGCAATAACAGTGAGTGACAGTCAGGGCCCTAAAATGAAGCTCTTAATCCCAGCTCATATTCCTTAATTAAGTGATAACGGCATCATCTTATGCAAGGACACAACAGATTGATCATTATGATTAATGAAGCAAGCTATTAGTTTGTATAATAATTTAGATAGTCAATTAATTTAACCTATTATCGCATTCCTTAACAATTTGCAAATTATTAGTAATCTTTCTGTTTTGTGAAGTATCAGTTTTCTAATTATTCCAACCATGTGTTTTCTCTTTTCATGAATGATGAACGTGAACTAGTGGGTAAGTACAGTATCAAATCAATCCTTCATGTAGATCCAATGTTTTACATCATGTTTTCACCATAGCAGAATACAAACTGAAGGATTCTAAACCAATGAAACCCTCTATACTTAATGAAACAGACTCTGTAATTGGACCCCTTTCTCCCGCTATACAAATCTCTTTGTAAACAAAACAGCCAAACTACAAGCTTACATCTTATTGCGGTGCAATGCGTTGTGAGCTTGTATATTGGCTATCCAGAGCCCACCCAAACATGCATCCTGCCCACCCAATCAAAATTAAAAAAAGAAAAAAAGAAGAAATCTAAAACTAAAATATCAATTTACAGGTTAGATCAAAGGTGCACACAGTAACTTTCATGTATTCAGAGATTCAAATCCAGATCTTGTGCTGATCTTTAAAGTGAATGGCAGCCGATACTCTGGTTTGATTAAAGTAACACCCAAACACACCTTGGCACCGTGCCCAGATTACTGCACCCATAATAGCAACATGGGCATTGGTCACTCCTCCATGTCTTCATTTAATTAATAAGACCTGCCCTTAATTAAGACCAAAAGAGGGCCCTGTGTGTCAGAGCAGTTCCTGATGTAGTCTGACAGATGTGATTACATTCCAATCATCATAATCCTGAGCTCTTCCTTAACATACTGTACACAGAAACAGAATGCATGTTAATAGCAGATATAAATGATGGCATACTGAGGAAGATTAAATGAATGAATCAGAAGATTATTATGGAGTAGTTTCTGAGTAGTGTGGAGGTGAACGTGTTTTGCATACGTTCAAAATATTGCAGTTGATATGATTTTGGGTAATAATTATAATAATAATATAAGGGTAATAATAATTATAATTTGTTATTAGAATGCTGAATCATTATAGTTATTATTTTATTATAATTGAGTTAATTAATTTAACTGATTCTGTTATTGCACTTGGACCACTGTTTCCCTCTACACCAAATTGCTCTGTTAAAAATACTGTAGCAGATCTACAAGCTCACAGCGTGTGGCGTTACGATGCGTTTAGAGCTTGTAGAGCCACATTTTTTGGTTAATTTTCCCCCCTGAATGTGGACGTTGGGGTTCAGGTGTTTAAATGTCACAGTGAATTGTAGCTATATCCTACATTGCTTGACGTTTTAAAGTCTAATGTTTTCTTAAAGGACAACTTTAGTTTTTTACAACAAGGGTTCATATTTTAGATTGTAATTAAAGAATATATTTCAGGCCTGAAATTGAAGGCCCGGCCCTAACTGGGCTGACCGGCCCGGCCCGACTAATTAACATCCATTTTAGGCTCTAACTGGCCCGTTAACGCCGGGTGGGTGCAACCGCGGTTTTCCCGGTGAACCTGAGCACAGCGGTGGGGCACGGTAGTTTGGGGATCACACACCACTGACTATTGCAGATGATGGAGAGGTTATATTATATAGCTTTATGTAATGAGAGGCACTCTTGCCAATTTCGTAAGAGACTCGTCGCCAATTGCAAGATATTTAAAAGTTATTTGGGGCCATGATGATAACCTCTTCTTTCCACTACTAACTAGACTAAGGATTTATATTGTCTGTGTTATTGTTTACAACCACAATTATTCACGTGTGGAAAGATTGCAGTTCCACTGGTTTTACTAGTAGGCTATAGTGTAGGCTTAGAAGCCTTTTCAGAAGTTAATTTAATGTTTTCCATTTAATGACTTCCGTTATCCTCATCTAATCTTGCGCTAATGCACACAACTGTTTTCACCAGGTTTTAAGGTCTTATTTTAGTTGTTTCTCCTAAGCTCGCGACCCTCCTTGCCCATTGGCCCCCACTGTTGCGCTCAGGTTCACCGGGAAAACCGCGGTTGCCGGGTGGGTATGGTGGGTTAGGGCAAAATTCTACTCTATCATAGTGGAACTCTACTCTATCATAGTGGTACTATTCTATAACAGTGACTGACAGTCAGGGCTCTATTTTCATTGTCTTAAAGGAGGACTTCACCACTTTTCAACCTGTCTTCGTAATAGGTCCTCACTAATGTTCATGATAAAATAGCACAATTTGTACCAGCTCTTTTGCCTTAACTTAAGACTCGGAGGTGTAGCAAATGCTGTTTGGCTGTTCTGAGTGGCCAAACAGCATTTGCCAGGCATCCAGGTCTTAAGTTAAGGCATAAAAGCTACTTACAGTTTACAGTTTAGGCATTTAGCAGACGCTTTTAATCCAAAGCGACTTACAATAAGCAGATAACATCACAATAATAAACAAGATAATATGTCAGTACATCATCAACAATATAACAAATGCAAATGGATATCTATCTAGAAAAAACACAATATAATCAAAGTTCTGAAAAAACCTAAAAAACAAAAACAAATGCTAACTAGCTTCATGTATTCATTGATTCTTTTTCTGTAGTGCTAAGGGTTTAGGTGGAGTCTGAAAAGGTGAGTCTTCAGTCCACGGCGAAAGCTAGCGAGTGAGTCCGTTGTTCTAAGTGCGACAGGGAGTTTATTCCACAACTTGGGGGCCAGGAGGGCAAACTGTCTCGGACGAGTGGATTTTTGCCCTGGAGTTTTGAGCGAGGGTTCTGTCAGCATCCCTGTGTTGGCTGATCTAAGTGACCGGGTGGGGGTGTAGGGGTTGATCAGCTTCTGGAGGTATGGAGGAGCCATACCTTTGGCTGCTTTGAAGGTCAGCATCAGTGTTTTGTATTCAGTGCGGGCCGCAACCGGGAGCCAGTGGAGGCTGCGGAGAAGGGGAGAGACATGTGAGAACTTAGGCTGGTTGAAGACCAGTCGTGCCGCGGCATTTTGGATCAGTTGGAGAGGTTTAAGTGCACATGCCGGGAGACCAGTGAGGAGAGAGTTACAATAGTCAAGCTTTGATATGACAGATGTCTGAATGAGGAGCTGGGCTGCCTCCTGGGTGAGGAAGGGTCTGATTTTACGGATGTTATAGAGTGTGAACCTACATGACCGGGTGACTGATGCAATGTGTGCCTTGAATGATAGCTGGCTGTCCAGGACCACACCAAGGTTTCTAGCAGTAGGAACTGAAGTCACAAATGCATTATCTATGGAAATAGTGAGATCTTGCATGGGGCAAGACTTAGCTGGGAAGAAGAGTAGCTCCGTCTTGTCCGGGTTCAGCTTAAGGTGGTGGGCTGACATCCACTGTGAGATGTCGGCCAGACATGCAGCAATGCGTTCTTCCACCTGGGTGGCAGAAGGGGGGAAGGACAAAAACAGTTGAGTGTCATCAGCATAGCAGTGATAGGATAGATTGTGAGCAGAGATAACAGCACCAAGGGATTTGGTGTACAGGGAGAAAAGCAGAGGGCCAAGTACGGATCCCTGGGGGACTCCCGTTTGGAGGGTTCGGGGGGATGAAAGCAAACCTTTCCATGAGACCTGATAGGTCCGGTCCGACAGGTAGGAGGAGAACCACTTTAGTGCCGTCCCGGTGATGCCTTAAGACAATCAAAATAGAGCCCTAAGTCTCATATCAATGAGCATCAATGTTGCTGCTGGTAAACTGAGAAACAGGTCGGGAAGTGTAACCACTCTCATTACTTTATATTTACATTTAACATATTTTTTTCATATTTTTTTTTTTGACTGAGTCAAAATCAATCTTCTGTGTTTACAGTACATATTGCTCTAACAAGCACTCTCCCTTAAAGTAGTTTACCCCCAAAATGACCTTTTTTCTATTGATTACTCATGCCATGGAGAGTAGAGTTCAATAATATTTTTTGGTTTTTGTCACATTCCTAAGACAAAGATTTGAATCGAGTAAATTTACCCCCATTGATTCCGGATGGGGACCCGTTTCGAAACGGGTCCCCATCCGGAACGAATGGGGGTAAATTTATTGTTATCACATTTTTCACACAGTAATCAATAGAAAAAAAGGCATTTTGGGGCTGAACTACTCCTTTAAAGGGATCCCTGGCTAAATTATGACAAATATGCCTTAATACATTATAATTGTCCTCTATAAATACAATGTAAAATTAAAAACACCTTAAATATTGTATTTCTTCTAGAAATAGCTAATCTTTCACTCAAGAGGGGAAATGCCTGTCGCAAGTTGATGATGTCATAAATCCATGTATGAGCTATCCCTATAGAATTTATGGCATGCATGTGAAAATAAAAACAAACTTTAATTCCTATGGTTAATATGAGCATCAAATCAATATTTCAAATGTTTGTGTGTTGTTGTTTTGTGCCATAAATTCTATAGGGATAGACCACACATGGTTTTATGACATCATCAACTTGCGACGGGCATTTCCCCTATTGAGTGAAAGATTCGCTATTTCTAGAAGAAATACAATATTTAAGGTGTTTTAAATTTTACATTGTAGTTATAGAGGACAATTATAATGTATTAAGGCATATTTGTCGTATTAGCCAGGGATCCTTTTAACATACTGTATACAGAATCAGAATGCATGTTAACACCATACACTGTATTAACGATGGCATACTGAGGAAGATTAAATTAATGAATCAGAAGATTATTATGGAGAATAAACTTAATTCCTGACTCCTGAGTAGGTGAATATTTTGTGCATACATTAAAAATATGACTACTTAATGCCTCAAGGTTGGTTAATAATAAATGCCATGGACTTTGATTCTAGTACTACTGAACCACTTTCTTGTTTTACTATCAAACTGATTTTTTTTACTATAAACCACCCTGTCATAGCAAGCAGAAAAACAAACAAACAAACAAACAAACAAACAAACAAACAAACAAACAAACAAACAAACAAACAAACAAAGAAACAAACAGACAGACAGACAGACAGACAGACAGACAGACAGACAAAGAAACAAACAAAACACTCTTAATGTATACTGCCCTACAAAGGCAGAGTGCAGTAACTACGTTTTGGGACACACCGACTTATTTGTGTCGCCCAACGGTCAAATTAGCCTTCACGATATTGGGGGATGAACAATTACCTCAAGAACAGATGTACAATCAGTGTAATATCACTTTTATATCTTTATCTTATTTTGCTGATGAGCTGTTACACTTTTAAACCCATTTTTTGGTGAAATTCGAAAACGTAGTTACTGCACTCTGCCTTTGCAGGGCAGTATACTATAGTGTAGAATTGTATCTATAAGCTGACGTTTAGTCACTTCGCAAATTAAATTGCAATGTTGAAAAGAATGTTTAATCATTATGATTTATGAGGCAATATATTATATTGTATAATAATTGAGATAGCTGTTATTTTATCCCATTCTATTATTGATTTCCATATTTCAGGGTCCAATTAGAATATTATTAATAATCTTTCTGTTTGTGAAGTATCAGTTTTCTAATTATTCCAACCATGTGTTTTCTCTTTTCATGAATGATAAACGTGAACTAGCCTGTAAGTATCAAATCAATCCTTCATGTAGATTTTTTCTTCACCATAGCAGAATACAAACTGAATGATTCTAAACCAATTAAACCCTCTATACTTAAAAGGATATTAAAAAAAAAAAAAAAAAAAAAACTTTAGGTCATTTCATCGATTAATCAGGCTTTTATGAACACCCTGAACAGTTTTTAATTTGCTTAATTCAATATTTGGATATTTGATTCAAATGTTACCAGGCCCTCCTCCTCCAGGGCTTCTCCCCATACACACCCATTGTAACTTCACTACTACAACTACACGGCCTGCGGTATTAAGAGTGTAGTATGAGTCACCAGAAAGAAAAAAAAATGTTTTTAATGAATCTATCATGGTTAAAATGGAGTTTGGAGTTACAATGGGTGTGTATGGGGAGAGGCCCTGGGCCTGGAGGGCCTGGTAATATTTACATCAAATATCTAAATATTGAACAAAGCAAATTAAAAACTATTCAGGGTGTTCCCAAAAGCCTGAATAGACGATACAATTACGAAAGTTTTTTTTAAAGTGAAATATCCCTTTAATGAAAGAGTTCTGAGTTAACTCTGTAATTGGACCCCTTTCTCCCTCTATACAAATCTCTTAGTAGAAAACAGCCAAACTACAAGCTCACAGCTTATTGCGGTGCAACGTGTTGTGAGCTTGTATTTTGGCTATTTTTTGGCAAATTTGGATTTACATTATAGTGATTAAGTAGATTAAGTAAGGCATTAAAGTAGAAAACAAATCTAATCCAGAGATACAAGATTCTGCCTGACAGCTTTGTGAAGTATTACTTTTCTAATTATTCTAACCATGTGTTTTCTCTTTTCATGAATGTGAACGTGAACTAGGGAGTAAGTATCAAATACATTTTACTTCATGTAGATCCAATAGATCAAAGTGTTTTTATAAAGTTGTTATTAGAATGCTGAATCATTATTAAGCAAGCTCTTATTTTGTATAATAATTGAGTTAGTCGATGCATTTAACCCATTCTGCTATTGCATTCCATGTTTCAGTTTCAGGGCCGGTTCTAGGGGGATCAGGGGTGGGCAGAGCCCTATGTGGTGGTTGGGGATAGGGCCTTTCTGTGTGGAGTTTGCATGTTCTCCCCGTGTCTCCTATGGTAGTTCAGGAGACGATCACTTGGGTTAAGATATACTTTATTGACCAGAATGAAGGCAGAAAGCAAGCATCACACAGCATGGCATATTGAGCACCCTACTATAGAGACAGCATAGAATCTAAGCCTATATCTAAGCGCATAGTATTGGCAGCCTACCTTAGCTCTACTATAAGACAGCATAGAATCTATAGCCTAAGTTAGCATGGTTTGGCATGGGGTTTACTGTCAATATTCCAGGATGACCTCCCACTTGGGTAATGACGCCCCCTGGCGATCATTCAGAGAAACTACTTCAGCTCCCGTACTAACGTAGGTAGGAAGGGCCTGTCACTCAAACCGGAGTGACCCGCCTCCAGGCTATATAAGCCCCCGGAGGCGGAAGTAACATCCTCTTTTCACTCTCTGCGATATCACATTCAGATAAGTTGAAACTCAGCCTTTGTATTTTATTCTTCGCGCATTAGCCTAAAGCGGTGGCATTGGAGTCGCCCACCGGCGAGTGTAGAATTATACCCGTACTTAAGAATAATTATTCTTGTCCCGTCCTAAACCGACGGTTTTCTTTTCTATAACAAAGAAGTTTACCGCTTGTTCAGGCTTCTGCCCGAACCAAGCGTGGCCTAGCTTTAGCCGTTAGCTTGTTAGCTCGTCAGCTTCCTTTGTTAACGTTAGCTACAATGCTTCGCTATGAACCCTCTTGCTTTCTGCCGAGGGAATGTATGTTTGTTCTGCTGTTAGCTTGTTAAGGCCTCTGCCTGAACCAAGCGTGGCCTAGCATTAGCCGTTAGCTCGTTGCTCGACAGCTTCCTTGTTAACGTTAGCTACTTGTTTCGCTATGGTCCCTCTTGCCTTTCTGCCGAGGGAATGTATGTTTCTGCCTGAACCAAGTTTGGCCTAGCTTTAGCCGTTAGCTCGTTGCTCGACAGCTTCCTTGTTAACGTTAACTACACTGCTTCGCTATGGTACATCGGTTCCACCTGGCTAGGGCAGGCCTCGGAGCCTGCGCTCCACCAGGAGGGATTAACGCTCTGGATCCTACAGCCCAGGCTGTCCGCCCCAGGCGGCCCGCACCGATAGTCAAGGTGCGGCGCTGCCGTCCGGGGCACCGCTTGTTCAGCAGCGCGCCTTGGTCAAGATGGCGCCAAGCGACGTGAGACACCGCCTGCCGTGCAGCCGACCGCAGCTAGCTCCACTGTCACTGGAGCTGGCGGGTCTGGCGGAGTTACCGCGAGGAAGGTGACTAAGAAGTCTAACAATATCCCTCCGGTGACCATTTCTCCTACGGGCGCGGTGCCTAAAGAGTAGCGTTGTGATGTGACCGTCGGGGACGTCCCCTTCGACGTGAACTTAACAAAGCAGTCCGATCCTTCAGGCGAGAATCGGACCTGAGCTCCAGTCAGAGCTAGGGTTCGTACTCAGGATACTCTGAGGACGAGAAGGAGGAGGACATGGCGGAGGAGGATGGCTCTCGCCCTGTCTTTACAGTGAAAGGTAAGGCCCCTGCGGCGCCAGCACTTCAACTGCCCCTCCACCCGCCAGTCAGGCGGGTGGAGCGGGTGGAGCGATGGCAGAGGACGTTGGTTTTCTGCAACGGAGATGTTGGATTCACTAAAGCGCTACAATCCTCATGGAAGTTACACAAGCACAATCTTTTCTGGGTTCTGTCAGACCCCAGTATAGAGTGTTGGGCACGACGTTTATTTTCTGTACCCCGCGTCGGGGAAATGAAAATGAGAATGTCGATGTATATGCCTCCTGTGTCCCAGATAGATCTGTTGAAAGAACAAAGTCTGTTTCTGTCCAACTCTATTGCACTAGCACAGATGACTCCATCTTGCATGACTCCTGTAAAAGTGTTGAAAGTCCTGTCAGGACTTTTAATCAATCAGGGGTTTTATCAGCAACCAGTATTGTTAATGTCAAACATTTATATGGTTCCTCTTACACGCGAGGGGAATATCCCTCGCGTGAACAATGCAATGAATTTAACGATGAGTCACTAATTCTGTCGGCCTACTATGAGCCCTCGTCACGGGACAAGCATGAAGGCCATAGCGCAGGTATTAAACGTAAAAGTTCCTCCCCTGTCAGGGGAGAATGCTTTAGTTGCGGACATTGTAGAGGGGGATTGTGTTGGGGCAGGGGTCCGTGGTGTCACCCGGTTCCCTTCCCCCCAAACGAGGACGTTTATTTTCCCCGCGTCGGGGAAATAAAAATGAGAATGTCAATGAATATGCCTCTTGTGTCCCAGATAAATCTGTTGAAAGAACAAAGTCTGTTTCTGTCCAACTCTATTGCGCAGACGACTCCATCTTGCATGCCTCCTGTAAAATTGATGTAGTCCTGTCAGGACTCCTTTGTCAATCACAGGTTTTTTGTCAGCAACCAGTAATGTTATGTCAAACATTTAGATGGTTCCCTTTACACGCGAGGAGAATATCCCTCGCGTGGTTAATGCAATGAATTAACAATGAGTCACAAAATTCTGCCGGCCTACTAATGAGCCCTCGTCAAGGGACAAACATAAAGGCCTTAGGACAGGGGCTAAGATAAATGCATGCCTCCTGTAGTATTGATGAAGTCCTGTCAGGACTCGTTAATCAATCACAGGTTTTTATCAGCAACCAGTAATGTTAATGTCAAACAATTATGTGGTTCCTCATGCGCGCGAATGGAATATCCCTCGCGTCGACAATATGACTCCTTTATGCATGCCTCCTGTAAGAATGATGGAGTCCCGTCAGGACTCCTTAATCAATCACAGGTTTTTTATCAGCAACCAGTAATGTTAACGTCAAACAATTATGTGGTTCCTCATGCGCGCGAGTGGGCTTTCCCTCGCGTGAGCGATGCTATGAATTTAACTTTGAGTCAGAAATTCTGTCGGCCTACTATGAGCCCGGGTCAAGGGACAAGCATAAAGGCCTTAGAGCAGGTATTAAACGTAAAAGTTCCTCTCCTGTCAGGGGAGAATGCTTTAGTTGTGGGCGAGTCTGTTTATCAGTCGAATCGCTTTGTTCTTCCTGTCTCTCTATCGAGCGAAGTGCGAACGCTTCCGGTGACACCGGATACGGATTCGCTCGCTCCCCGCTTCCGGTCCCGCCGCAAAATAGCTCCGCTAGTCAAGCGGTACAACCAGAAGGTGTTTCCGCCATGCGGCCTATTGAACCCTTGCGCTCCGCATCCGGTCGTTCCGGATACGGATACGCAGGTCTCCCGCTTCCGGTCCAGTCGCCAAATAGCTCCGCCGTCACGGAAGCACAGTGGTGGGGTTTCTCTCTCAAAACACGCTAGCACGCTGCGCGTGCCAGTGGAGGTTGTGCGTAAAAGTTCCTCTCCTGTCAGGGGAGAATGCTTTAGTTGTGGGCGAGTCTGTTTATCAGTCGAATCGCTTTGCTCCTCCTGTTGCTCTATCGAGCAAAAACCGAACGCTTCCGGTTTCACCGGATACGGATTCGCTAGCTCCCCGCTTCCGGTCCGGCCGCAAAAAAGCTCCGCTAGTCAAGCGGTACAATCAGAAGGTGTTCCCGCCTTGCGGCCTATTGAACCCCTGCGCTCCGCATCCGGGTGTTCCGGATACGGATACGCAGGTTCCCCACTTCCGGTCCGGCCGCCAAAAAAGCTCCGCCGTCACGGAAGCACAGTGGTGGGGTTTCTCTCGCTCAAAACACGCTAGCACGCTGCGCGCGCCAGTGGAAGTTATGCAACCCGAGCCATTGGGTATTTCGAACGATAACCAGGGGTTACAGGTTACAGTTCGCAGACATACCCCCGCTTTCGAGCAGGGTTATTCATACCAGGGCGCGTGGTTTAAAAGCAAATCTTTTGAGAGAAGAGATCAGCTCCTTGCTAAGCAAGGGTGCTATAGTGGAGCTGGACAGGACCCAATCCCGCATGGGATTTTGGAGCCGTTATTTCCTGGTGCCCAAAAGGGGGGGGGGGCTACGTCCCATCCTGGACCTAAAGGCACTAAACGTGTACCTGAAGAAATACGTTTTCAGGATGCTAACTGTACCCACCATGTTACGGTCGGTCAGGCAAGGGGATTTCCACTGTTCAGTGGATCTGAAGGATGCTTATCAGCACGTCCAGATTTATCCCCCACACAGGAAATTCCTACGGTTCGCCTTCGAGGGTCGCCTGTACGAGTATACAGTACTCCCTTTCGGTCTGTCACTGAGCCCGAGGGTTTTCGTGAAAGTGACCGAAGCAGCCATCGCCCCGCTGAGACAGCAGGGCGTCAGGTTGGCGAAGTACTTCGACGATTGGATGATTTCAGCGAGCTCCGCCCACGAAGTGGCGCGTCACACACAAGTGGTTTTGGCTCACCTGAAGGCCTTAGGTTTCATAGTCAACCACGGCAAGAGCATGCTGACTCCAGCAAGTCGTCTTACATTCATTGGGGTCCTTCTGGACTCATCCGACATGTCGGCCCGTCTCTCAGAGGAGAGGGTGGACAGGTTTCGGGAATGTCTCGACTCCTTTTCAAGTGGGCCAGGAGGTCACTTACAGGAGTTGCATGGTACTGACGGGAATGATGGCTTCCGCAGTACATCTGTTGCGTTTGGGCAGGTTTCATATGAGACCTTTTCAAAGATGGATGTTATCCCTCGGGATCCCGCCCTCCTTGAAGTACAAGAAGGTTACGGTTTCCCCTTCCTGCGCGATCGCCCTGTCTCCGTGGCTGGTGGAGGGGTTCCTCACCAGCGGAGTCTCGATTGGCGAGGTGGTTTCCCGCAAGTCGATCACGACAGACGCCAGTCTTAGTGGATGGGGAGCCACTTTCGAGGGGCGCACAGCGCAGGGGCTTTGGCCTCTGGAGATGAGGGGTCGTCACATCAACTATTTGGAGTTGATGGCTATACTCCTGGCGCTCAAGCATTTCGAGCCTTGGATTTTGCATTGTCACGTCCTGGTCAGGACAGACATTACGACGGCCATGTTTTATGTCAACAAACAGGGGGGCCTGTCGTCGTTGCCACTGGACCGTCTGGCTCGAGAATTGACGGTTTGGTGCTTGTCGCGCCTCAAGTCGATCAGGGCCTTACACGTCCCAGGTCTCCTCAACAGCGGAGCAGATCTCCTGTCCAGGGGAGGTTCTCGCTACGAGGATTGGTCTCTCCACCCCAGGGTGGCGAGCCAGATTTTTCGCAAGTTCGGTCAGCCAGTGGCGGACCTGTTTGCGTCAGCGGAGAATACGAAGTGTCCGTTGTTCTTCGCGGTGAAGGGCAGTCCTCCCTTGGGGTTGGACGCCTTAGCGCACACGTGGCCGAGAGGTCTACTGTACGCGTTTCCCCCCTTCGACTTAATCCGACCCACTCTGGAGAGAGTCAGGAGGTTCGGTCTGGAGATGCTCCTGGTGGCTCCCTACAAGGGCACGTGGAGATCGGCGATCGCCCCTCTCCTTTGCGAACCGGGTTGGCAGCTGCCTCAGTGCAGGGATCTGTTGAGTCAGGCCAGGGGGGAGATCTTCCACCAAGACCTGCAGGTCCTAGACCTGTGGGTTTGGCACGTGAAAGGTTAAACCTGCTGGCAGCTGGTTTTTCTTCTGAAGTGGTTGCTACCATTCAGAGTGCTAAGGCGCCTTCTACGAGGGCGTCTTATGATGGAAGGTGGAATGCCTTTGAGGACTGGTGTGAGTCGCGTGTTCCACCGGTGGTGGCCCATGTGGCGTCAGCCCAGGAAATTCTGGAATTTATGCAGGACCGCTTGAGAAGTGGTCTTGCATTTTCTACCCTTAGGGGGTATTTGGCGGCTATTAATGCCTGTCACCTGGGGGTGGCGGGCAAGGCACCTTCTAAAGTCCCGGAGGTCATCAAGTTCATGCAAGGAGTTGAACGTTTGAGGCCGGTGACTAGGTCTTTGTTCCCAGTTTGGGATCTGCAGGTGGTTCTAGGGGGCCTATGTCGGGCTCCCTTTGAGCCGCTTGTAGGGATGCCTTTGAAACTTTTGAGTTTCAAGACGGCTCTTTTGCTGGCTTTGGCCACGGCTAAAAGAGTTGGTGACCTGCAAGCTCTCTCGGTGTCTGCGGAGTGCATGCAGTTTATGAACAATGATCTCAAGGTGTTGCTCAAGCCTCATCTTAAGTTTGTTCCTAAGAACATGGTGGTTCCTAAGGAGCCTGTTGTTCTTCTGGCTTTTCATCCTCCTCCGTTTGTCTCGGTGGAGGATGAACGGCTGAATTGCCTTTGTCCTGTCAGGGCATTGAAGGCCTACTGTGACAGGACTGCTGGTTCTAGAGCTTCTTCTCAGCTCTTCGTGGAAATGGGCAATGTTCTTGTCAGAAAGCCGGTGTCTAGACCCACTCTTTCGAGGTGGATTGTGGATGCTATTAGGCTGGCTTACTCTAGTGCGGGTGTGGAAGTGCCGGCGGCACTTAAAGCCCATAGCACTAGAGGTGTGGCTACTTCGTGGGCACTGGCAAAGGGAGTCTCCGTTCAGGAGATTTGTGTTTCGGCGAATTGGTCTTCGCCTTCTACCTTTGCAGCCTACTATCACCTGGATATCGAATCCTCTTCGCTAGCGCATTCGGTTCTGGGTGCAGTTGCCTCCTCTACGTCATAGAGGAGTCGGATCTTCCCCTCCCACAGGTGGGCATGTAGCCACCTGGGGTATTTTGGGGGGGACCCTGTGTTTTCCTTATATAGTGTGTCTTACTTATAAGGCGGACTTGTCCTTTTCATTTAGTTGAATGAGGCGGACTTCGGTCTATCAGGGTCTCTCCTTATTTTCTCATGCCTTCACACCCAGGTCCGGTGGGCCTGGGACCTTCTGGGTGATGGGTCACGCCCGTTTGGGCTGTGCTCACCCGTATGAGGGGTGTGTGGGGGTATGAGAGTAGGTTGTGGCTTAGAGGGGAGTTTAAGAATCCCAAGTGGGAGGTCATCCTGGAATATTGACAGTAAACGGTAGGTTCCGTACGGAACCATTGTTTACTTAGATATGGAAGGATGACCTCCCACGTAATGCCCCTCTGTTTCACTGAATGTGGCAGAGAGTGGTATTAAGAGGATGTTACTTCCGCCTCCGGGGGCTTATATAGCCTGGAGGCGGGTCACTCCGGTTTGAGTGACAGGCCCTTCCTACCTACGTTAGTACGGGAGCTGAAGTAGTTTCTCTGAATGATCGCCAGGGGGCGTCATTACCCAAGTGGGAGGTCATCCTTCCATATCTAAGTAAACAATGGTTCCGTACGGAACCTACCGTTCTGCCTCGGGCCATGGCTCGCTGAACCCACGATCCTCATGTTACCATGAGCATCGAGGGCATAATTTAATTACAGCGAGCCCTGGCCCGATACCCCCCGAGGGGGATCTAAGGCAGAACCTGAAGGTGGCGCTGGGGTGGTGGCGGGGCAGTGCTATGCAACAAGACTGAGTCCCACCATCTGACTTCCCTAAGAACTATGGGTAAGGGGGGGGGCAGGACCTAGTGACCCACCCCCCTCCGCGCGCGCGCTCCCTTGGGACCGCCCCCTGAACTAGCTTTGATCCTTACGAATCGTCGCACTATTTCAGGAGACGATCACTTGGGTTAAGATATACTTTATTGACCAGAATGAAGGCAGAAAGCAAGCATCACACAGCATGGCATATTGAGCACCCTACTATAGAGACAGCATAGAATCTAAGCCTATATCTAAGCGCATAGTATTGGCAGCCTACCTTAGCTCTACTATAAGACAGCATAGAATCTATAGCCTAAGTTAGCATGGTTTGGCATGGGGTTCTGCCTCGGGCCATGGCTCGCTGAACCCACGATCCTCATGTTACCATGAGCATCGAGGGCATAATTTAATTACAGCGAGCCCTGGCCCGATACCCCCCAAAACTACAAACCCCCAAAGCACGCCAAAATCTCAGAATCCCATGCCAGTGCTAGCCAACTGCGAGGAAGGCAGCTCTGCTGTGACTCTAGCGATTAAGTTATCATTACTGCGGGGCAAACTATGAACTGCCTTTCCTGCTAACGCAAAAAAATAATAATTAAGCATATTAGCATCTGGCAGAGCGAATATTACTAAGGCAAAATACTAAGCAATGATATTGGCAGCTTGCCAAAAACGCTATAAGTACTGCTAAAGCAATTTAATAATTAAGAATGTTAGCAGCTGGCAGACCGAACCAACGGTGAGGAAGGTGGTACTGCTGACTATAACGATATACTGCAATCTGACTGAAGCCATACTAAAACACCCTAGAGAAAAGCGGGAGCAGCAACATGGACGTATATATATATATAGACAGCAGAACCAGAAGCAGCGATGAAACCTTTAATTCATATAACTACAGCGCCATACAGCTTCACATCCTACCTAACTAACACCCCAGCAACCACCTAGCTTTTGCATGATAGAAATATTGGAGCGCGCAGCAATGCAATTAACCTAGAACGAGCAAACCTATCAGCAACACAGTGGCCTAATATAGTGCGGCAGCACTGACATATCTAACTTGCAGCAATACTGAAACTATCTAACTTGCAGTACTGCTAAACAGCCCAAGTGAATAACGGGAGCAGCATCACTGAAAACTATATAACTGACAGCAGAACCAGAAGCAGTGGTGAGCACCGTTTATCCAGAATAATAATCTTATGCCAGTGCTAGCCAACGGCGAAGGAGGCAGCTTGGCTGTAATCTAAGCAAATACCTTTTAACCTTACTGCGGAGCGGGGGGCAACTAAACTATGTACCGCCTAACCTAATGCTTTAGAGCGCTATGGAATACTAAAGCAACAGCGAATGAATGCGCGATTACTGCTGAGCCGGAGCAATTACACTATACCTACTGACCGACTCTAGTACTCTAGAGCGCTATTGTATACTAGAATGAGCCAGCAAGGAAAATGCACGGTAGTACCGAATGTATTAATACTAGCAGCTTGCCTAAAGCCAACCAGCGATAAGAAGGTAGCTCTACTTTTAGCGAAGCTATAGTGGGCAGGAGCCACTAAGTATAACACTAATTTAAGACCTGTGAAGCGCAGCAGATAGGCAGCACGAAAAACACACAAATATATCAGGTATACGCCGAAGCAGAGCAGCAACTGTACTGGTGTAACCTTAAAGGACACCTTGCCTTGCATTTTACATACATGTGCAACACAGCAATAAACCCATACATGTGAGAGGCAGCAATAAAACACACAACCTTAACAGGTATACGCTGAAGCAGAACCGCATAATGTAACCTTCTAAACCTGTGCTAATGGTGCGGCCGCTTCAGTCCTGAGTTGCGTGGGCTTGATGCTCATTGACAGCTGGGCGTGCTGGACTTCATATGCAGAGTGTGATGAACGGACATAGCTGCCGATGGCTAAAGGATTCCATGGTTGATGACGGCACCCGGAGCACTGCTGTTGTCGCTGCACCGGTCCAGAGAGAGAGCTGTGCAAAGGTGTGGGAGACAGGCTGTCGGGCGGGGGGGCCGGCGTGCAGGCAGCCAGCTGGGTGGGCAGGCCGCAGCTCTCGGTTTTATGCCGAACCAGGTGCGTGTCATGGGTGCCCGGCGTCGGGAGCAGACATCAGGCGGATGACCAGGTGTTTCGGCATGGAAATAAAGAACGGAAAAGTGGGTTAGTTCTGCTGTAGGGTCCGCTGAAGCACATATAAGAACTCAACCCAAACCACATCTTGACTTTTAAGTCAAGCAATGCAAGAGAGCGGCTAAAACCCAACAAACAGAACGAGCGAATGTGCTGCTATCTAACTATGGCTACCCATTATTTCCCAGCTTGGAGAGCGACTGACACCCCAACAGAACCGAACAAGCAAATGCGCCGCTATTTACCTTCTAGAGTCTGGCTCCACAATGCTTCCGGGATAGCCGTCGCTGGTGAGAGGAATGGAGTTCCCGCCGCTGGTGCTGGAACTGCTGTTCCCGGGTTCCTTCGCGGCATGATGGCGGCGTGACCGGCGTCGGCGTGTTGCAGCATGACAACGCCCCCGGAAAACGGGCCTGCGCCCCGCCAGCTTCCAGCACAATGTGGCGGGCTGGCGGGCATGCCGGCAGGCGGGTGGGCGGTGGGTTCACTGGGTTGGCGGGCGTGCCGACCGCCTTGCTTGCGTTAGCTGATGCTGTAGCAGCAGAGCCCTCTGCAGTGCCAATCGACTCCTGACTGGCTTCATGGTATTATACAGCCGTGGACGAAGCTATAGAGATGACATGTTAATAGAAAAAACGCAGCGGCTGCGGCATGACGCTGCAAAGACATACATGTAGCCGCTCCAGCCTGAATCTGAAAAACATGATGTTAGCAGGCATGTAGCAGCCGCAGCACGAAGCTATGAAGAAAACACACTGTTAGCGGAACATGTTGCAGCTTAGCCTGCAGCTGCCATGATAACATGATGCTGTAGTAGCGGGCCTGCCGCAGCTCCGGCATGGATCTGTAGTGACATAATAATGTTAGCAACAGACCTGTAGCACTTTAGCCTGAAGCTGCCATAATAACATGATGCTGCCACAGCTCCGGCATGGATCTGTAGTGATAAAGTAATGTTAGCAACAGACATGTAGCACTTTAGCCTGAAGCTGAAAAGAAAGCATGGCGTTAGCAGCCTTTATCCTGGAGCTGCAATGGTGAACATGATAGCAACAGTCCTGTGGCCGCTTTACCGTGATTGTAAAGATAAACACTCGTCATTTTCACTAGCAGTAGCCTTAGCTGTAATTATTAGCTTGAGTGCCGCAGCTACGGAAACACCACAAGGACATGCAGTGCGATACGCGGTGATCCCAAACTATAACCCTAGATTGAAACAAATACGGCAGCTCGATAGTGGACAATATCCAATGACTTCACCTTTAACACTGTTACACTTGAAGCCGCCCTGATGTTAGCAACAGACGCGTGGCAGTTCCGACCTGAGCTGCAAACATAAACAGATGTTAGCGTTTTTACCAAGAGTAGCATCGGCAGTAATTATCGGCTGCTATGCCCGCAGGCAGCCGCAGCTTGGGTAAAGCTAGCATTAACTGAAACCGGGCAAAATCCTCATGAACAAAACATTGGTTATAGATCCTGTCAAACCCTAAAACTGAGAGGAAAGCCTGACGCGCTGCAGCTTGTTATATGCTGCTTAGCGAATGATTAGCAGGATGGGAGGTGGGCTACAAGAAGCCTTTAGAGTAGAGGATCTATGACGCAACGGGGACAACGGGGATGCTTTTAGCTGTAGCTACCCGCACCTCCCTTGAAAACAACTGCCACTCATAAGCGGATGCTATGACGGCCAGACTACAATGCGTGACTGAATGGGCTACATAAAACCACACGCACGCACCCCACACAACCCGAGGAGAGGCAGAAGTAATGCATTACGCCCACAATAGACTGAATAGAATAAACAAGCTACAAACGAAGCCTGAATGAATGAACTTCCACTGGCCCGACGTGACCACGATTCTTACTACTAACACAACCTAGCTTTTATAGTAGGCATGAGTGAAGCATAGCCATTGATCATACATGCGCATCCTTACCTTATTAAACTGCGCGTGCACATAAAATAATGTAATAACGAAAAGACTCTTAAAGGACCAAGTGACACGTGCCAAGGAGGTTGAATGCTAGAGCTACGTTACCCGTTGTGCTCAGTATGCGCAGAACATGCGCAACCCTTCGCTTCGTGACGTTACCCTCTGCTAGCCTGTATGCTAGGTAGATGCTGACTACGGACACACGCAACTCCCATGGAGTAGACAGATGAGAGTCATTACAGTTCGATAGCCAACATCTTTAGCTACATGCGTCCTGCGTTGTAAGCTAGCCGACTATCAACAAACAGCTCATGGCTGGAATGAACCATAGCTCATACAGTAGCAGAACGGACAGCATCATCGATAATAAAATATGTGGAACAAATGAGGGCAGCTAGACGTTAGGTAGATGCTGTTTACGGACACACGCAACCTACATAAAATAATCCTCCTGAATTAGGTCATTTACTGTTCATAGGGGCAACGATTTCACATGGGCCATTACTTGTGCTTTGGATGTGAATAGCACGCCGTTTTACCAGCTAATAACTACTAGTAAAGAAGTTATAGCTAGCCGGCCACCAACAGCAAAAGCTAGCCCCTGGCTGACTGTCTGAATGGAGAAAACGCTTACTCAACAACTAGCAGATAAGGCCACACAGCCACTGTTACCAGCACAGTACCTGAGTTTACCTTAGCGAACGGTAGCAGAGCAATGGCCCACAAAGGCACAATAAAATTAGCTTAGCAACAACAACTGCCGCATTGGATCAGCAGCACTGCACTGCGGATATCAGCTGGGAATCAGCAACATCCGCTGAGACCACAAACTTGTTGAAACAGTACTAGAACCCTTCTACAGTCTATGACTAGAATACAGCAGTGTCCACCCGAATCCACGATCCCAGAGTTTTTCCATACAACCTTGCCTTGATCCCAGCATAGACAGCAGCGAAAAACACGATCCAAGCAGAAGTCAGCAGCACAAACAACCAGTAACCCCTTCGAGACAGCCATGCGTAGCAGCAGCAGCAGTGCTATGCAACAAGACTGAGTCCCACCATCTGACTTCCCTAAGAACTATGGGTAAGGGGGGGGGCAGGACCTAGTGACCCACCCCCCTCCGCGCGCGCGCTCCCTTGGGACCGCCCCCTGAACTAGCTTTGATCCTTACGAATCGTCGCACTATATACCCTCACAAAAACATGAAGTAATCCTGGTCTCTATAATGCCTCCCCCTGGCCAGCCGGGGCGCCTGATGGAGGGGAAAGGAACTGGTTGGAATAACGCGTTCCTTCCACGTGCTACGTCCAAACCGGGGAAATCACCCGTCAGGTGAAAAGAAGCAACTTGGACTACTCATGCATTGAAGGAAGCATGAGGTCAGTCCGTTGTCTCCCCAGGCGCGGCAGAGGGAGAGCAGAGCCCAGGATTACATAGGCAATTGGCACTGGGTGAAAAATGGGTTACAAAATCGTGGGATAAAAATTTTGAAAAAAAAAATACCAAAATACGGCCCTGTGTGTCAAAGCAGTTGACACACAATTGACACACAATTATTATACATGTTGTATAATAATTGAGATAGTTGTTATTTTATCCTATTCTATTATTGATTTACATATGTCAGGTAACAATTAGAAAAGTATTAATAAACTTTCTGTTTGTGAAGTATCAGTTTTCT
Organism: Nannobrachium achirus; assembly: GCF_963921795.1. Taxonomy (NCBI): domain Eukaryota; kingdom Metazoa; phylum Chordata; class Actinopteri; order Myctophiformes; family Myctophidae; genus Nannobrachium; species Nannobrachium achirus. The sequence continues at coordinate 3,851,616 of NC_137815.1, forward strand.
AATTATTTCAACCATGTGTTTTCTCTTTTCATATGATGAACGTGAACTAGCCTGTAATCAAATCAATCCTTCATGTAGATCCAATGTTTTACATCAAGTTTTCACCATAGCAGAATACAAACTGAAGGATTCTAAACCAATGAAATCCTCTATACTTAAAGGGATATTTCACATTCAAAAAAACTTTAGGTCATTTTATTATCTAATCAGGCTTTTATGAACACCCTGAACAGTTTATTTTTTATTTTTTATTTGCTTAATTCAGTATTTGGATATTTGATTCAAATGTTACCAGGCCCTCGGCGTCTCCCCATACACACACATTGTAACTTCAAACTCCATTTTAACCATGACAAAATATAAATAAATTAAAAAAGTTATAATAAAAAAAGGCCTGCGGTATTAGGAGGCTAGTATGAGTCAACAGGAAAAAAATAGTGTTTTTAATGAATCTATCATGGTTAAAATGGAGTTTGGAGTTACAATGTGTGTGTATGGGGAGAGGCCCTGGGCCTGGAGGGCCTGATAACATTTACATCAAATATCTAAATATTGAACGAAGCAAATTAAAAACTATTCAGGGTGTTCCCAAAAGACGATACAATTACCAAAAGTTTTTTTGAAAGTGAAATATCCCTTTAATGAAACAGATCTGAGTTAACTCTGTAATTGGACCCCTTTCTCCCTCTATACAAATCTCTTAGTAAAAAAAAAAAATGCCAAACTACAAAATCACAGCTTATTGCAGTGCAACATGTTGTGAGCTTGTATATTGGCTATTTTTTGGCAAATTTGGAGTTACATTGTAGTGATTAAGTAGATTAAGTAATGCATTAAAGCACAAAACAAATCTAATCCAGAGATACAAGATTCTGCCTGACAGCTTTGTGAAGTATCAGTTTTCTAATTATTCCAACCATGTGTTTTCTCTTTTCATGAATGTGAACGTGAACTAGGGTGTAAGTATGAAATCAATTTTACTTCATGTAGATCCAATAAAAGTGTTTTATAAAGTTGTTATTAGAATGCTGAATCATTATTAAGCAAGCTCTTATTTTGTATAATAATTGAGTTATTCGATGCATTTAACCCATTCTGTTATTGCATTCCATGTTTCAGTTTCAGGGCCGGTTCTAGGGGGATCAGGGGTGGGCAGAGCCCTGTGTGGTGGTTGGGGATAGGGCCTTTCTGTGTGGAGTTTGCATGTTCTCCCTGTGTCTCCGAGGTCAGATACCCTCACAAAAACATGCAGTAATCCTGGTCTCTATAATGCCTCCCCCTGACCAGCCGGGGCGCCTGATGGAGGGGAAAGGAACTGGTTGGAATAACGCGTTCCTTCCACGCGCTATGTCCAAACCGGGGAAATCACCCGTCAGGTGAAAAGAAGCTACTTGGACTACTCATGCATTGAAGGAAGCATGAGGTCAGTCCGTTGTCTCCCTAGGCGCGGCAGCCCAGGATTACATATAGTTAGGTAAAGTTAGCCAAAAGTTAAACCAATCTGGGAACTAAATCAAAATCAATATCGTTCTTCACAAATGTGTCCATAAAGGTGTCAACTATCACCTCTGAACTTTCTCAATCACAACTCCCTTGGGGGACTTTGTGGGAACCGATAAAAGTTGGGGGTATCGGGATACCTGGGCCTGGGATTAAAGGGGATAAAATAAAATAAATGCCAATATGAGCATATGGGGTGTGTAATTAGGGTATTTTTGGGCTGCTGAATCCATTCCAACCATTCGTTTTCAGTTTAAATGACTCCTTGGCCATAAAATAGGCCTAATTGGCTAAGGCTTAGCCAATCATGTCATTCGAGTTCACCTGTGTCCTGTTAGTCCCTATGCTTTAAACCCTTTTGAGTGTTCCTTGACAGATTGTATCATGTTATCATGTGTGTCATGATGTGCGCTTACCCACCTGATCTTGAATAGTTTTCATGAATTCAAACCCTACTCCAACCATTTTTTTTATTGACAATATTATATCTTGTGGACACAAAAAGGTAGTTTGTTGTGGCCTATTTTATGGCCAATGAGTCATTTTTACTGATAACTAATGGTTGGAATGGATTCAGCAGCCCCCAAATACCCTAATTACACACCTCATACGCTCATATTGGCCATTTTTTATTTTCCCCCCTTTAATCCCAGGCCCACGGGATACCCCCAACTTTTATCGGTTCCCACAAAGTCCCCCAAGGGAGTTGTGATTGAGAAAGTTCAGAGGTGATAGTATACACCTTTATGAACACATTTGTGAAGAAAGATATTGATTTTGATTTAGTTCCCAGATTGGTTTAAAGTTGTACTATGTAACTTTTTTTATAAAACAAATCTTAAAATTCTCCTAACTATTAAATCACAAAAGTTTTAGAAGATCCGCGCCGTGAATTTCAGCCTGTAAAGCCTTCTCTGTATGTAAACTGAGATCCTTGCCGTGGACCGGATCTCGCGCCAAAATTGCGTCATCACACTACCGGCCAATCACAGCGAGGGTTATACAACTGCCGGCCAATCACAGCGCATCTTGAAGTGGGGTCGCTATGGCAGCCATATTTGTTGTCGCCCGTTTGTACCATCCCTTCTCTAGGTAATTTCGCCTACCAGGCAGGGTGAAGGAGTCCGTATCTCTGGAATTACTGAACGCACAGGAACAAGGGACCCCTTAAAAGATAGATCTCAGCGAGGTGGAGGCAGACGCGGGGGTCTGAAGGTACGAAAAACGTCCGAAAGACGCGGACGTGACCGCGGTTTGCTATAGGGCTAATGACCACTAGTTGGGCATCTTACACAGTATGGCTTTAACTTTCGGCTAACTTTACCTAACTAATAGGCAATTAGCACTGGGTGAAAAATGGGTTACAAAATCGTGGGATAAAAATTGTGGGGAAATACCAAAATAGGGCCCTATGTGTCAGCAGTTCCTGATGTAGTCTGACAGATGTGATTACATTCCAATCGTCTCAATCCTATTTATTTATATAATTATTCCATTAACATAAGCTCTTCCTTAACATACTGTACACAGAAACAGACAATAAATGCAAATAAATTATGACGTTCTTGGTCCATATCATCCTCCAACTTAACACTTTCGTTAGCCCACAAAACATGCAGCAGCAATGCTGGTCTTATTATGAAAACACTGAAGACGTGCGCTCTCTCTATCTTTATGTGTGTGAATGTGTGCGCGCACGTGCGCGCGTGTGTATGTGTGTGTTATTTTGTATAATAATTGAGATAGTCTATTCATTTGACCTATTATCGCATTCCATATTTCAGGTTATTAAACAATTTGCAAATTATTAATAATCGTTCTGTTTTGTGAAGTATCAGTTTTCTAATTATTCCAACCATGTGTTTTCTCTTTTCATGAATGATGAACGTGAAATAGCCTGTAAGTATCAAATCAATCCTTCATGTAAATCCAAGTTTTCACCATAGCAGAATACAAACTGAAGGATTCTAAACCAATGAAACCCTCTATACTTAATGAAAAAGACTGTAATTGGACCCCTTTCTCCCTCAAAAAAAAAACAAAAAAAAAAAAAAAACTACAAGCTCACAGCGCAATGCTTTGTGAGCTTGTATATTGGCTATTTTTGCAAATTTGGAGTGACATAGTAGTATGATGAGGTAAGGATTAATGTACAAAAAAATCCAGAGATGCAGGTTTCTGCCTGACAGTGACAATATGTAATCATGTTTATCTCTTCAATTCATGTATGAATTACTCTGTGCTTTGGTAATGGCTAATGAGTGTTTAATGTAATTTAAGTCTTCATTCTTTTTCCATATCACTGATTGTTGATATTTATGATTTGATTCGAGACATTTTGATCATACGATTTACAGGTTAGATTAAAGGTGCACACTGTAACTTTCATGTATTCAGAGATTCAAAGCCAGGTACTCTGAGCAAGTGCTGGCATTTTTTTTAAATAACACTGCATCTTGTGTGATCTTTAAAGTGAATGGCAGCCGATATTTGATTAAAGTAACGCCCAAACACACCCATGACTAATTCAGGGACAGTTTACTGTCAGGCCCGGATTTATATGACATGAGGCCCCTGGGCAAGGGGAAATAAAGAGGCCCTCGTGGTCCACCTGACCACACCGTGACCTCACCTCCGGACCGGCCCGTGCATAATCTGACTGTGTATCCTCATTGGCTCATTGCAAGGGTCTAAAGTGGATACAGAAGTGGGGTGTGTGTGCATGTGTGTAGCCTATGTGTGTGGAAAGTACCGGATCCATAGAGTGGGCGGGCTTTAAGGCTCGAACACACTGCCCGAATTTTTTTGCCGATTGTGCTGTCGCCGACCATTTTTGGCGCTCGCCGACAAAAACGGTGATCTGACTCGAGATCAGGCTTTGCCAGCTGATCGTTTTGCTCGCTGTGTATGAAAGGCAAAGAGCAAATCCGTGCGCGATTCCAGCCCTTGCCTACAGCTTACCGAGCGTTTCTATATCTATAGCAGCTCTCACTCAATTATTAATTAATATTGGATAACCGGGATGAAATGTGTAACCTAAACTTACAGCTGTGTCCACTTAAAGGCAAGCCATCAGCGCACTGATCAGCATGCCTTGCGCTGGTTGCCGTGCTAAAAAGTTAAACCTCTCATATAGCTCCATCGCGCATATTTTCACTGTAGGCTACAGTCTGTACGGTGGGGGTCCATTTCTCTCTCTTTTTCTGTCATTCTCTCTGCCTCGCGGCGCTGTCTCTATCTATGTGTGTGCGTGTGCGTGTGCGTGTGCGTGTGCGTGTGTGTGTGTGTGTGTGTGTGTGTGTGTGTACACGCCTGAATGTGCGTGCATTCCGAATCCTGCCTTCCTCCTCCCGTCTGCCTGTCTGTTGTGTTGTGAGAGAAGTTGAACTTCATTCATAAAATAAAAATGCTTACAGTAGCCTACAAGTTTGAAGCACAGTTGTCATAGGCTTAGTTGACAACTGTGTTTACTGCTGCTATTGCATATTTAAGTTCATTTATTATTAGAGCGTCCTCCTCTCGTTCAGCACAACGCAGCGAATCACTGATTCATAAAAACAAAAGGAAAAAAGACGGACATTCTGTAGGCTTGAATCCATTTCTGTGATCTAAGAAAACTGAGAATAGCCTACCAGGCAATATGAATAATTATGGAAGATGCGGTTGGCTGTTGCGGTTGGTTCTGTAAATTGGATGATATAATTAATGCAGTTGGATAATGGTTGATGAATTTTGCGGGCGGATTTGGATGACGCTCAGAGCCTATCACGCACCTAGTGTGGTTGTGTCTGTGTGCGGGCGTGCGTGCGTGTGTGCGTGCTTGCAGCGAGAGGGGAAAATCATTAGTTCCCGCACTCGTGCACAATTAGAATTAAAAACAAATGTAATATTGGCTATGTATCGGGGATGCATCCTGGTGAAATATCTGGCAGTGTGTGATCCCTTGTCGGTGATCTGTCGGTGATCAATCTTGTCGGGGAAAAACCACAATGAGCCGATTTCAAGAAAGTCAATCGTTCAGTGTGAAATACTCTAATGATCTGATGCCTCGCCGACAGTGTTGTACCCGAACGCGTTCAAAGAACGATCGTTCATGAACACGTTCATATTTTGGGCGAACGTGAACTGAACGTAATTGTTTTCGCTTGATGAACGATATTGTCGAACGCGGTCATTCTGACGCCCGTGAACGACGTTCGTCGGCGTTCGTCGGCCGTTCATGCGGCGGTCCGCGCCTCCGCGGTCATCTGTCCTCTGCTCCTCTCGTCTCTCTTTTCATTCACATGCTCCAATAGTAGGCACTGCACGCAGCAGCACGCAGCAGTGCCTACTGCATCTCGTGAACGTTCCGATATGCGGTGCTGTCTGCACTCTGCTGCTGCACTGTGAATCTCCTCCTCGTCTCGCAAGCCTGACTGACTATACTTTGTCCTATGTGTGTTGCACGGCGAAAATAGCTGATCTGCAAGCTCACAACGCGTCGCATCCACGAGACAACGTGAGCTTGTAGATCAGCTATTTTAACCAACGCGGAAACATGCTGTGCACGGTTTAGAAACGTCTGCCTTCTAGTGGGGTTCCTTGTACATGTAATTTTTTGGTTTTTTTCTAGTGGGGTTCCTTGTACATGTAATTTTTTGTTTTCATTTCAAATGTGTGTTAAAGTTTCTTTCACTTCCAATTTGTAGATTATGGTTTATAGAACAATTTTGGTTAGAGTGTCAAGACAGTAGATTGAAGAAAAATATATGTTTTGCCCTATTTCCAAAATGACCAAAATCGGAATTGTGTTTTTTGAACAATGTCTTAGTTTTCCCACAACTGCTGTGTAATATATATATTTTTTTATTGCTATATCAAGTCAATACTGTGTGGGGAATCAATTGGAGTCAAATATTTGTTTTGAATATTATGATATTTCACACAATGAGACAATAACATGGTTATTACATTCAGCCCTTCACAATAAGGGTGCAGGAAGACTGGGAACTAGGCAGTGGGCAGTCTGGGCACATAAATATTGTGGGCACCTCAATGTTAAGTTGGATGAAATTATTGCTGTGTGTGGTTCTATATGGGCTGAGTCAATAATTTTGACAAATAATAGCATGCAGCAACGTCTAAACATTTATATATATATAGACCTTTATATATTTTTTTTTTCCTTTTTTTTTTTTTTTTTTTAATAGCCAAAAGTATAAAAAAAATATGGTTAAAAAAAGAACTAAAAAAGAACTATGTAGTTCATTTTGGGGAACCATGAACTTTAGTTCATAATGGGGAATTATTAACTAAAAATGAACTAGTTCATTTTTGAAGTTCTGAACTTGAACTTGAACTAGTTCGTTTTTAAAGTGAACTTTCCCAACACTGCTCGCCGACCACGCAAAATCGTACAGTGTATTCGAGCCCTTAGACTGCACTAAGCTTTCAGAGCCAGCTACATGCAGTGCGGCCAGCAGAGCAGAAGCTCTCAATGTTATTACCATAATAAAACAAAATGTACTGTAACCAAACACAAATATCACTTTATTTGGATTGCAATACTTTAAAATGTCATCATAAAAAATAATAATAAAAAAAAAAATCACCACACCCATGATAGCAACATGGGTATTGGTCACACCTCCATGTCTTCATTTAAGTAATAAGACCTGCTGTTAATTAAGACCAAAACATGGCCATGTGTGTCAGAGCAGTTCCTGATGTAGTCTGACAGATGTGATTACATTCCAATCATCACAATCCACCCTATTGGTTTACATACTTATTCCATTAACATGAGCTCTTCCTTAACATACTGTAGGCCTACACAGAAACAGAATGCATGTTAATAGCAGATATAAATGATGGCATACTGAGGAAGATTAAATGAATGAATCAGAAGATTATTATGGAGTAGTTTCTGAGTAGTGTGGAGGTGAACAGGTATTGCATACATTAAACATATTGCAGTTGATATGAAAAGCAAATTATCTTGACATCAGACAAAAGATTCATTAACCTGAACATTTCTTCTACCATGAAATTGATCATTTGACTATAAAGCAATCTGTTAGGTGAAAACGCTTCACTCTTGATGTACAGTATACTATAGTGTAGAATTGTATCTCTAAGCTGATGTTTAGTCACTTTTCAAATGTAAAAGAGCTATTATTTTGTATAATAATTGAGTTAGTATTAGTTTTCTAACTATTCCAACCATGTGGTTTCTCACAGGGGTAAGTATCACATCAATTTTACTCAAATACATTTTTACGTCTTTGGTTATGTTTACAAAAGAACAGATCTGTAAGCTCTAGACGCGCCATGACACGGTGGATTAATAGCTTGTATCTCAGATTTTTTGGATAGGCAACACACGCATGTTATGCGTTGTAACAAGCCATATAGTCTATGTATTTGGTTTTGAGAGGCTTATTGATGTAGGCTTTAACAATAAACCTACTGTATTATATAGGTTGTCAGTTGTCAGAACTTGTCACGTTGTTGCGATATAGTAGCTCTGTTTTGGACCATTGCACAAAGATTTATGAAGATGAAAAAGGTTCACTTTGCGAACGGGACATGTTGGACATACTACCGTACATATGTGTTACTTCAGTGGAGACGAAATGGAAAGCCCACCTACCCGTTAACAGCCAACATGAGTACATTGTCGTGCCTTTCCTGAAACTGGCTAGCCATAATAATGCAAGGCTACTGTATGAATTTGACAAGGGGATGTCCATCTATGGTGCATAGAACATTGCGCTTGATTTGATTTAGTCCCAAACAGATTCTGGCTGTGTGTGAGCCTGTGTGTGCCTACAGCACAGCTGCGCTTAAGACGCAGAGGAGCCTAAAATAATGTAGTCTACTATTTTGACAAACATTCATTCTGTGCATTTTCCATTCCGGGTTGTGTGTGTCAGTGTGTGTAGATCATTAACTGTAGGTGTGTTCGGAATGCACAGCTCATTTCCGAACGCACAGTGTATTTCCACCTCAGGCTACATCGTATAATTAAATAATACAATGATTTTTTGCTAAAGACTATTGACTCGACTCTAAATCAAAGACTCGAGACTCGACTCGGACTCAACCCCTCAAAGACTCCAGACTCAACTCGACTCGAGATCAAAGACTTGTGAACATCTCTGAATCAGTGTCATGCTATCTATTCTGAAGAAAACCTGGATACTTGACATTCAGAAAATGGGTATGATCAAAATATGAACATTATAATGGTGCAGAGATGTGCGGGCTGACCCGTTGACTGCGGACCCCGCAACGGGCGGTCAAGATTTCAGACTCAATTAGCGGTCGTCGGGGTGGGTGGGTTAAATAAATAAGAATAATCACCTGCTCTTATTCTTAATAGGCCTATAAGAATAAGAATACAGCGGTTTGAATAGGCCTACACTTGAACTGAGCGTGAGCGAGCAAGTTTTAAAATGCGCCAGAGAGGCTTCTTGGAGCAAGGTTTTCTCCTCCTCCTGCTCCTCCTGCGCCTCGCAGACAAGCTCGCTGACAGTCAGACACACAACGTGGGCAGAGCAGAATGCACAAACAATTAGCAGCGCGTGTCCTGATCAGGATTTCACTTAAATGTCTCTGTCATCCACACAAGTCTGTTTATAAATAGCCTTGTGTTATATCACCAGCCAGTCAGAGTGAGACAGATTTTTGGAGAGAGGCCGAGCTGGAAAAGTGGCATTTAACATGTGTCAGACATTTGCCGTTCCAAATTGGCATATGCCATTCCGAAAAGTGGCATTTTGCTTGTGCCGTTCCGAAATGGCATAAGCCGTTTCCAAAACGGTATATGCCGTTCTGAAAAGTGGCATCAAAAAGTGGCATTTGGCATGTGACGATTCCAAAATGGCATATGCTGTTTCCAAAATGGCATATGCCGTTCCGAAAAGTGGCTTTTGGCATGTGCCGTTTCCAAAATGGCATATGCCATTTCCAAAAAACATGTTAGCCACTCAAAAAATGCAATATGGCCACCATAAAAAAAAGAAATTTTGGGGTCCCATTGACTTAACTATAGGGGAAAAAAGTAGCATGTGAGGAGTCAAACTTCTTTTTTTTCATGATTCTGAATCCAATGCAAGCATTTTTATTGCACGAAAAAATTCCTTGTGCTAAAACGGCCCCCACAAAACTATGGTTTAGTGATGAGTCATCACTTTCCACAGTTTTGTGTGAGCCGTTTAGCCCAAGGAATGTTTTTCGTGCAAAACAAATGCTTGCAATGGATTCAGAATCATGAACAAAAAAATAAAAAATAGTTTGACCCCTCACATTCTACATAAAGCAGTTTTTTGTTTTTTTCCCTGTTAAGTCAATGGGACCCCAACTTTGTTTGAAAAATGGTGGCAATAATGCATTTCTTTGAGTGGCAAAACAAAACAATAAATGACATCCAACTGTGCTTTAGTGTAAAGCACAGTTGAAAATAGCAGATCTAGAAGCTCACAATGCGTCACAGTGTGACGCGTTATGAGCTTCTAGATCGCTATTTTCAGCAAGTGCAAAATCAGCCATTACAACGCCCATTAAGGCCCACCAAAATACATTTTAGTCAACTAAATCAGTGGTTCTCAAACGTTTTGGGCTTCAGCACCCCCTTTTCCTGATTTCTGAATCCAAGTACCCCCTTTAAATCGACAACATTTTGATCGAAATATACTGACATCTAAAAAAAAAAAAATCACTTTTTATGTCAATATGTTGAAAATAAAAGTAACTATTGTTTTCTATTCAGCAACATTTGCTAGTCAGAATTCTTACTTAACACTCTGGCGTATTTAATATGTTTTTGGAGCTTTTCTATGAAAATCTTAGTGGTATTTGTCACTCAGCATTACTATAAAGCATCTAATTGCAATTGAGACCCAAAAATGGCCTTCATTGGCCCGCCCCTATGACAGCAGGTTTGACACACAGTTCCATTTGTGATGTCATCCAGGCCCATGCAGCCAGGGACAGGCGAATCACGTCCTCTTCAAAGAGCTTAGTCCCCTCCCATCTCACATGTTTATGCATGCACATAGTCAGCCTCTGATTGGGAAACATACCAGGAAAAGATCAGGAAATAAAATAGTACAACACACATAACTACACTGTGAGCTTGTAGATCAATGTAAAAAGTTAAAAACATAATTTTTCAAAAGATTTGCACAGAACACAATTAAATGTGTTCTATCCCTGCCTACATAAAAAAAAATATATAAAAACTAGGTTATAATATTTACATTGCAATTCATAATAACTTAGAAATTCTAATGATAATAAACATATAGCAGACATTAAAAAGTAGTCTATAGGCCTATTCAAAATGAGCCCTGATAAGGCATAATTAGTCTAATATTGCAATTGGAGGTTGATAACAGGGATGGGGCATATTAGGTGTGACATACTGTAGTGGAATATTAATAGATCCTGGCATTCTAAATGAGGGGTAAAGATTAGGATCCCATAAGTTCATTTAGGAACATTTTCAGGGTGTGGACGATTCGTAGCATATAGTTTTATTGATCAGAGATTTGTTTTTCTGATAATTAAAACACACGTTGGAGGTGTGGAGGTCTGATAGAAGAGCTATGGGTCAAATCCATCCACCAGTGACATCATCATGGGGAATCCAAGCTAATCAAAACTGCAGGCTTTCTATTCCTGAAAAGTTGCAATGTTAAAGTGGAAGCCATTGCTCTCGCGATAAATATATATATATATATATATATATATATATATATATATATATATATATATATATATATATATATATATATATATATATATAGTTTTAAAAAGTCAAACGATGTCACTGATTTGACCCGCCCACATCTCTCCTATGAGACCCAGACTGTGTAGAAAAAAAATTGTGCTATTTTATCATGAACAGTGAGGACCTATTATAGGAAGACAGGTTGAAAAGTGGTGAAGTCCTCCTTTAAACAGATCACCAATACTGCCTCATAAACCCTGTGGTCCCACAGGAAACCAGTATCTTTGAATTATATTTTAGTTATTATTTTAAATCTACTATTTATTCACTATTTTAATGTATTTTTTCTGGCTTTAATTCTAATCTAAGGTAATTAACTAAGGCAAGTTATTTTATTGTATTCCTTTAAGGTTTAAGTATTAGTTTGTCCCAAAAAACATTAGCAATTAATGCATAATCAATTTCACTTAACCTTCGAAATAACATACTAAATATTCACAATAATCTTCAGTGTTCACCTTATCTTCAGTATTCACACTTTCACTTAATCACTCATATGCAAAATCAAATCACTATGACCTTATAATTACAGTCTCTTTTCTGACTTGACCTGTTAATAAAACAGGGTCATATTCTTACAAATTATGTTCACAGTCACACACTTTAGAATATACAAATAAAACAATGTTTTCATCTTACTACTAATACCACCATTAAATCAAAACTGTAGCCATTCATGTTTAGCTGAATCACATCACCTGGGCTGGTGTTGCCTTCAAAGAGCAGTTTATTAATTGAGAGATGACTTTGGTCGGAGCACCTCGCAGGGCTCTTAAAGAGACAGTAACAAGTGCATGAATGTTAATACAGAACTAGAAATACTGTTCCTACGAAACAGTGTGGGCTCGCTCCAAGCTCTTATATACCAAACTCTGCTGACATCACCAGTGGCATCACCAGGAAGGCTCACATGTAACACCATGTATGGGCACAAAGATCTACCCTTTGGGTACCTCATTGGCTAAGGGCCCTGCCTTTGTACTGTCGGGGAGAACTTGATAGATAAATAAATAAATAATGAAGATAACATACTGGTCTCACCTTTCAGGCGAGCCCACAATTAATATAAAACTAGACCAGGTCAACCTGGTTGTGCCAGACCCCCTGTCTGTCATCATCATTTATGACATCATGCCTTTTGTAGGCATGTCATCATCATGTCATCATCATATATACCCTTTATATAGAAAACCCGGACAGACATTTGCTTATGTAGGCCTACCCATTTCATGGGTCTGGCAAATAAACCAATATAATCTTACTCTGTGTAGTAAAATGAATGTGAAAGAAGCATGCCTATGATATGAACTTTTCAACGACTTCCTAATTAAATACATAACATAATATAGTATAAGACAGATGGCCAAGACAGCCCATATCTGTGTGGCTGGTTCTACAGACAGATCTCCATGTATGGGCATAAGACGGTATTTGTCAGATGTCATAGACATCATAGGACTTTCACATAACGAATAACTGAGTAAGCATATTTGGGCTCTCACAGCATATCACCATATACAGTACATGCATCTCCATATTATATGGGTACCAGGGGTCTCCAGATATGGGTAACTGGTCCGATATACATCACTGGCCAGAGATGGCCAAGAATTGTCGCGACATCGCCCTTTAGGGAGAGGTGGTAGCTTAACCACTTGAACCCCATAGGTAACCAGGGTCCCTCAGGGCTCAATACTAGTATTGATTGCTATGAAACCCGGGGTTACAAAAGTAACCTCAAATTGTCTGTTTTTTATGGGGAAAGCTTCAGCTGAAAATAGTAGATCGACAAGCTCACAACGCGACGCATTGCGTCACGTTGTGAGCTTGTCGATCTTTTATTTTCAGTGGAAGCTTTTCTCATGAAACCGATGCTGGGATTTAAGTGGTTGATAAAACCGCAAAATTAACACTAATCGTACTATAAACCCCAAACATGCATGCTTACTCAGTTATTCGTTATGTGAAAGTCCTATGACGTCTATGACATCTGACATCATACATACATCCCTTTTATGCCCATGTATGGAGATCCCTGTCTGTAGAACCAGCCACATACTGTATATGGGCTGTCTTGGCCATCTGTCTTGGCCATATATGGATTCTGTTAGTGTGGTATGTGCCCGATGTGGCCTCCATATATGAAGTCCTGTTAGATATGGGCTTAATATTGATGACAACAGGGAACTCCATATATAGGCATAAAGGGGATTCTGTTAGTGTGGTTCCCCTGACATCACAGTGATTTCAGAATGGCAAACCCTTAGTAAAAAAACGCACACGAATGGATGGAGACATGATGTGCCGTTTCTCATACTAAACTGCACCATTACCCTTGTAACACTACACTTTTTAAACTATTACAATTATTAGACTATTACACCAGTGGTGCTTTGGTAACTTCTCTCTGGTGGAACGTTAATTTAGTGCTGTCAAGTGCACGCAACAAGCACATCAAGTGCACGCGCACATGCACGCGAATAAATGTTCTTGCGAATGCAAATAAGTAAACATGTTTGACTAGTTTTAGTTTAGTTTTTAAATTAATCAATCACAAATTACCAATAAAATGCAACATAGGCAGAATCAACACTCACTTCAGTGACGCATAACTAGGAATGTGCCTCCAGGACAGGGTCTTGTAGGTAGGTGTTGTGCTGCCTCCGCCAAACAAGGACTTAATGGCTAGGCACTGAAGCTGTATATATGTCATAGTCTAATAGAGAACCAGCACGTTCAAGACGCGGAGCGTTCGCCGTGCGGTGCCGGGGCGGCGCCGGGGCGGCGCCGGGGCGGCGCCGGGGCGGCGCCGGGGCGGCGCCGGGGCGGCGCCGGGGCACCCACAGCAACGTGTTCCAGGCGGAGCCTGGCGGAGCCCCAGACACGAAGCCCAACCGAGTTACGAAGCCCCCCTGTATCCACGAAGCCCCAAGCGGCGCGAAGGCCAGCGGTCCTTGGTCCTGCTCTTCGCCCCCGAGCGCCGTAGGCGCGAGTGGCCGCGAAGAGCGGGCCAGGGCCGCGCGGCCGGCGGAGCGCCGCGCGAGTTACGAAGCCGTGGTGGACGCAATCGTTATATTAATATTTGCCCAGGCCGTAAGGCCTGGGCAAGCGCACGATAATGGCTAAGCTAGGCTAGGCTAGGCTAGGCTAGGCTAGGCTAGGCTACGTAAACAACGTCGCAAATATAGTCGCAAACGAGTGACGTCAGCGCCTTCACTAGTAAATGCATAGAGTATGAGTGAATGGCTGTCGTACGCCACCTGGTGGTGATTAGTGTGTGGTGAACTACAAAACGAGCGCTCTTACAATGAACGTCCTGGGTTACCCAAACATACTGTAACATATATATACACCAGTCACTGATTGGGTGAGTGGGCGCAGGTGTGGAGTTTTGAGTGGGAGCAGGTGTGGAGTTTTGAGTGGGAGCAGGTGAGGGGTGGAGCCAAGTCCAGGGAATAGATCAGGGAGGGGGCTGGTGACTTGTAGGACTTTTCTACAGGGGTTGTAGGCTTCTATAGCCTAATGCCTCATTCAGACAGTCAGACCTTTCACATGATACAAACCTGTAATCAGGGGTAAAAACAAATGTCTACAAATGGAACCAAATCATTTGGTTCCATTTGTACACTCAGAGTTATGGAGATCCTTGAAAATGAGTCTGAACTCTCCTAGTGGGCCTCCTAATGTGTCATAGTAAATCAGTGTCAAAGTAAATCAGTGTCAAAGTAAATCAGTGTCATGCATATTCTGAAGAAAACCTGGAGACTTGACATTGAGTAATTGAGTACCTGAGATGAAAAACTCTATAAGTCCATATTTTAACATTTTGAATATAGATACTTTTTTGATTTACCAGGCTGTAAACCACAAATTACGTTTTTAATCTGTTAAATGCACTCCCCCTCATTTTGTTGAATTAGATTAGGAATTATAAGACATAATACTTTCAGTACTATTCAGCAGACAAAGGGAGCAGATAACACCAGTAAGACTCCCTAATAGGGAGATAAGCGACCGTCAGGTCGCAGCGTGATTTTAGGGCAAAATGTGTAGGAGTAGTGTCCAAAAATGTGTTTGAAGAAATTGGCCTGTTGGTGGCGCTATATGGGACAGATCCATATTGATGAGATGAGTGTAGACATACTGTGTACCGATTTGCGTGATTTTAGGGCAAAATCTGTAGGAGCAGTGTCCAAAAATGTGTTATAAAAAATCGGCCTGAAGGTGGCGCTATATGGGACAGATCCATGTTGATGACATGAGTGTTGACATTACCGATTTGCGTGATTTTAGGGCAAAATTGTAGGAGCTGTGTCCAAAGATGTGTTTTGCAAGAATCGGCCTCATGGTGGCGCTAGAAGAGGGTCATGTGTGAATTGATGGGTGGAGGTTGTGATTTGACAGGCAAGGAGTATGAGTGCAAAATTTGGCATGGATCGGGACAACGGTTGCGGAGATATGAGCAGTGCAAAAGTGTTACGTGTGACGTGTGACGGACAGACAGACGGACAGACAGCCGGTGGAGGTTTTGATAGTAAGTGCGACCTGACGGTCGCAATTAAAACAGACAATTTAACAAAATGAAGGGGGAGTGCATTAACAATTTAACAGATTAAAAATGACTAGTTTGTGGTTTACAGTCTGGTAAATCAAAAAATATCTATATTAAAAATAATTAAATATGGACTGTATTCGTCTCAGGTACTCAATTGGGATTTATGATCAAACTAAGAACACTATAAAGTTATATAAAAACAAAAGCAAAAATGTGCCACGGACAATGTACACGCCACTTCAGTGATGGCATATGCCACTTCGGCACGCATGCCACTCCGGCAATGGCATGCACCACTCTGGGACTCCGGGAACGGCATATGCCACTTCGGCAACAGCACATGCCACTTTGGCAACAGCATATGCCACTTTGGCAACGGCACATGCCACTTTGGCAACAGCACATGCCACTTTGGCAATGGCATACAGCACATGCCACTTTAACAACGGCACATGCCACTTTGGCAAAGGCACATGCCACTTTGTAAACGGCACATGCCACTTTGGTAATGGCATACGGCACCTGCCACTTTGGCAACAGCATATGCCACTTTGGCAACAGCATATGCCACTTCGGCAACAGCACGCGCCACTTCGGCAACAGCATATGCCACTTCGGCAACAGCACGCGCCACTTCGGCAACAGCATATGCCACTTTGGCAACAGCATATGCCACTTTGGCAACAGGCACATGCCTGACACATGTCAAATGCCACTTTTCCAGCTCGCCCTTTATGGATTTTTGACTGAATGAACCACACTCACCTCGAGTCGTGACTCGTCCCCATCTCTTGTCTCGAATCTGGTGATTAATCAATTACCAACAGGATTTAATATTGCCCGTCTTTTGCTGTCTGTTTGAAGTGCGAGGCGCTGTATAAATATGATTGACATGAAACGGCATTCATGCCCCGACGATGCTCTCGATTTAGAGAATTAATTAACGTGTCTTTGCTGTCAAATCATAGTAAAGAACCCCATTTTGAACCAAATGATTGTTTATCTAGCCTATGACAATATTGTGCTACTGTAGACCTTTCTGTAAAACGACTTTAGAAGAGCAGTATATAAAGATGAGTTATTGTGGTGATGATTATCATCTTTTTTTAAACTGCGGGCGAACGGGGTGGGCGGGTTCGTTGATTTGTATATTGTTCTGCTGGGCGGGGTGGGCGGGTTATGTTCTGTGTGGGCTGCAGGCGTTGCGGGTTATGAAAAAAACCTGACCCGCGCATCTCTAATGGTGTGTAAAAAAACATCCAAAATGTGCCATGACAAGGCCAAGTCTTACAGAAACAGAAACAGGGTACAGAGAAACAGCTTGTCCCGCCCCAAAAATGAAGATCAGGTTCTTGTTTCCGGTCTAGACAGGAAGCACTTCCTTCTGGGTACTTAGGAACCACGGAGCGGCGATCTGATTTTGGATTATTTTTATGAATTAAATGAAATTGTCGGTTTCTCAGGCTGGGGAAGTAAATGAGTTTTATACTGACATTAATTCACTTATCCACATGTTTTATATTACGTTTTATATCATTCATTATCATTCACAATTTTGATTTATTGAATACATTTAATTTCATATTCTAGATTTTATAACAATAAAAACAAAACCACTTTCTCCATAAAATATCACTTTTCTAAACAAATGTGTTTCAAGCTGGTGAGTAAACCATATTCTCCTTCATGTGCTCTTATGGGTTTTCACACACATTCTTGGGGGGTGTACTTTGGGTGTAATTCTTTCAACAAGTTGTTTTGATATGCCTTCTGGTCATAACCCCACCCCCTACTCTTATAATTAGTACCTCCACCTGGTAGAGAACTGTTTTCCTTGTCTGCCATTTTGTCAATAAAACAAGGGAATACCTTTCAGTGAAAAGAAAAGAAAATAACTTCTTTAAAGGGCCTACACCATGCTTTTAAAACTATATTTTTTGTATAAATATATGCTCAAAATTGAGTCTTAGACAGGTCTTAACCCCCAACACACACCCTGACCATTCCTCTTGTTTCTTATAGCTGTGCTATAATTAGGCCCTGCAGCTGCAATACCAAAACGGCCTTTGTTTGCTCAGTGGCGCATCTAGTGGGGTTTTTCCACCCTCCCCCTCCCCCCCTCCCCTCCTCTCCTCTCCAACGTTGTCGACAACAAATAATGTAATATTGGGCCAATACAAAAATAGGATAATGTTCCAGCTCTGATTATAGCCTACTGTAGGCCTATGTTGTATGATATAAGCCTACTGTCAAATCCTCTTCCTCCTGGTTGGAGCGTTTTCATCTGCAGCGCAGCGGGCAGCAGCGGCCCCGTGTAGCCGTCGATAGTGAGAGGAGAGGCGGGGTGTGGAGCTCTTTCTAGCCGGAGATAGTGAAGGGAGAGGCGGGGTGGCCAGCTCTCTATAGCCGGGGACAGCGATAGAAGAGGTGGCGTGTAGCCGTGGATAGTGAGAGGAGAGGCGGGGTGTGGAGCTCTTTCTAGCCGGGGACAGTGATAGAAGAGGCGGCGTGTTTAAGCTCTCTATAGCCGGGGAGAGTGAAGGGAGGACCGGGACAGTGACAGAAGAGGCGGGCTGTCTGCTTGAGCTGCTTGTCGCGGCCAGGACCGCCGCTCTGTCCACCGGGTCGGAGCTGCTTGTCGCGGCCAGGACCGCCGCTCTGTCCACCGGGTCGGAGCTGCTTGTCGCGACCGGGGCCGCCGCTCTGTCCACCGGGTCGGAGCTGCTTGTCGCGGCCGGGACCGCCGCTCTGTCCACCGGGTCGGAGCTGCTTGTGGCGGCCGGGACCGCCGCTCTGTCCACCGGGTCGGAGCTGCTTGTCGCGACCGGGGCCGCCGCTCTGTCCACCGGGTCGGAGCTGCGGTGGGTCATGACTTCATGCTGCGTCATGACTTCATGACGTGATAGCGGATAGTGATCCAAACGATATCGTTTATGGCTATTATTGTTTTTATCATTGTGGTGTCGATGTTGCCATCCACTTCAATTGAGAACCATATTTTGTATCGTTATATTTATCGTGCCCAGTTGGAAAGGGAAATAGTTAATAATGCTGCAGTTTCCCTGGGAATCCATGACATAATGTTGATTACAAAGAATTGATTTGACTTGAGGTGATGTTAAACAAAAGATTTTCTTTATATTGAGTGTGGGGAGTTTTCCTCAGAGTATGGGAGTCCACAATGACTTCATCAATGGAATTCTTCTTAAATAGGCTACTTTATTTTATAAAAGTCCCATGCTTGAGGATAAAAAAGTGTAAAATAGCAATGTGGAATTTCTTTCTAGTTGTTGAAAAGAGGAGAAATATTCATAAACACATGTTTGGATACCTTTTTGGAGCCAGGCATCAAACACCCCATCATATAGTAAACAGGATTATCATGAAGGGTGATTTACAGTGGCAGTGTCAGGAGGATACAGAAATGTTTCCAAAGTCGTGTATACATTCTAAGAGCGGCTTGAACAACAGGAATCACAGAGAAGGTGGATTTTGAGGAAATAGGTGGGCAAGAAGAGAGTTGACGGTACACGGTCACCGCCTCCTATAGCCTAATTCATTTTCAATGAGAGGCGGGTGGCTATTTCGGCCGCGTGTTTAGAGGCGGCGAGGCGAGCGGGTGCAGTCCCATGAAATCCCTGCGAGCGTGCTCGTTCGTGCATGCACACGCTGGCGGCGAGAGAAGGTATTTCATCTTTGTGAAATACCGCACAGCGTTTACTCCCAGAGCGAGTGTGTTTGTGTCTCTCTGCGGCACGTCCGCCACTGATCCTAGCGGGAGCCCCTGCTGCAACCGCTGCTCATCTGAAGAGCCCTTAAGGGTGGGTTTAAGTGCTCTATTTTAGAGCAGGTGCACTGTCATCGGATTTCATTTTTATCCATTACATTTTTATTTAATCCATTTATGGTTTTACATAAATGATTACATTCATTAACTTTTTCTAAAAGGAGCAGGTTGAAGATAATCATATTACACCTGCCCCCATCTTCAATCATCTAATCTAAGTCACCATACATATAGTAGATGATCTGTCAAATGGTTATCAACCAATACCTCACTACATATCACTGCAGTCAGCAAGAAACTTCTTATCTCCATATTTCAACTTTTTCTTTTTTTTTAAGAAGAAAAAAAGACAAATTGACAACTCCCCATTTTGCAGTGGCAGTTTTGGTTTGTTTGTTTGTTTGTTTGTTTGCTTGTTTGATTCATTTGTGATACACCTCCCACACAGTTTGCTCTTGGGAGACATTTCCAAGCCTCTTCTTCCATGACACTGTGTAAATTACCAGTTCGCCATTATGCCTGTATCACAATAAACCATACAAATGTAATCATATGATTTACCACGATAGATTCCACCTGCAACATGTCACAGACAACATTCAGTCTAATCCAACTCATCTCACTGCACCAGATATGCACCCTTCCCTGGTCCTGACAATTCAAAAAGTCTGTTACACCCACACTTTCCATGCCACTGACTTGGTTCAACCCTTTCCCCAAAATAGGTCCCAAAGTCTTTAATATGCACCCAGTAGTATTAGCAGTCCAATAGTT
The DNA here is from genome assembly GCF_963921795.1 of Nannobrachium achirus. Lineage (NCBI taxonomy): Eukaryota > Metazoa > Chordata > Actinopteri > Myctophiformes > Myctophidae > Nannobrachium > Nannobrachium achirus. Next base: position 3,872,007 of record NC_137815.1, read on the forward strand.
CAGTATCAAAGGGAAGATTATTATTATTGGCCGGGTTTCCCGACACGATTGTTAGCCCATCGTAGCTCACGCATGGTCGTAGAGAGTAGCCTAAGCCCCAAGCGGCATATTCCCGTGTTTACATGGGTTTGGGCAGAGCGAGTTATTTAGCCCCCTACAACTACACCAACATTCAGATTTCACAACGTGCTTAATAAAGTCTCACTCCTGTCTAAATACGGTATGGCATTCTATAATTACCCGTATCCTCTGTGTTCTTTGATAAGAAGCCTTTTTATCAGATCACTTTCTGTTTTCCCATGTGTTTCCTGGCGTTCCCCATGCGCACCAACCCCATTGAGATAAACAGACAGCGAGCAGATAAAAAGGCTTCTTATGAAATAACACGGAATATACGGGTAATTATAGAATGCCGTACCGTATTTAGACAGGTGTGAGACTTAATTAAGCACTTTGTTTGTGAAATGTGAATGTTGGTGTAGTTGTGGGGAGCTAAATAAGTCTCTGCCCGAACCCATATAAACCCGGGACACGCTCGGGGCTTGGTCTCTACGACCATGCACACAACAGTACACAACATATGTGTACGCTTGGCTGTTGTTTACTATGAAAAGCTCTGCCGGCTGTCAGTCAGTCACGTCACGTCACGTCACACTTTTTGACTACTCATATCCCCGCCACCGTTGCCCCTATCCATGCCAAACTTTGCACACACACTCCTTGGTTGCCAAACCACAACCTCCACATTATTCATTTCTCACATGGCCCTCTTCTAGCGCCACCATGAGGCCGATTCTTGCAAAACACATTTTTGGACACTGCTCCAACACATTTTGCCCTAAAATCAAGCAAAGCGGTACACAGTGTGTCTACAGTCATGTCATCAACAGGGATCTGTCCCATTTAGCGCCACCACCAGGCCGATTTTTTCCAAACAAACAAAGTCTTTATTCATTTGATGTGTTCATATGATTTGAATCTCCATGTCTGCTCTTCTCCATGTACATTCTACATGTTAAATGTATTATCCAGTCAGTACAACATGATGTAGTGCTGCTGTTAATACACAGTTGAACTCTCTTTATGTAGTTAAAGCTAATGCTGAAAAATACCTCAGCAAAGAGACAGCAGAGCAGAAGACTGGAAGAAATAATTCAGTTAATGTGCTTGGTAAGTAGGATAACAAACATAAATGTACATTTATCAATGATCAATTATGAAAACACACACACACACACACACACACACACACACACACACACACACACACACACACACACACACACACACACAGATGTTCAAAGTGTTTTGTGCACAAATCTTGCATGATAGAAACATGACATTTGGCACACAGTTAAAACATGCCATATGGAACATTTTTGGCTATAGGGACATCGCAGATTTGTCTTGGGAAATTAATGGTAGCCAATCAAAGTTGGACTCTCATAGACTTTACTATGCAGTAAAATAATACAAAAAAGAAATATGCTTTAAATAGCATCTGAGGGGTCAAACTAGAGTTTTTTTCAGGATTCCGAATCCAATGCAAGCATTGCTTTGAACGAAAGATATTCCTTTCTGAAACGCGGCCTCCACAAAACTGTGAAAAGTGAGGACCATATTTTTCTGGGAGGCGTTTTTAGCCCAAGGAATGTTTTGATTGGCTCCCACAAGTTTCCCAAGACAAATCTGCGATGGCCCTATAGCCAAACATGTTCCATATGGCATGTTCTAACTGTGTGCCAAATGTCATGCTTCTGTCATAAAGTGCACAATTCCATCAACGTACGGCCCGAAATGTCTGGACTAAAATGTTTGTGATTCTAAACACTTATGTTTTATATATTCTATAAAAGCGATACAACTGGATATGCAGGATCAGCAGGTCCTACTGACAGAAAAACACCAAGAACTGGAGAAAAAGAACAAACTACTGACAGAAAAAGA